>NW_022986264.1:0-175000 GCF_902500255.1 Thalassophryne amazonica
GTCTCTTACTAAACATCAGTTCCTTTGTCTCTTACTAAAGGTGGTTCCTCTGTCTCTTACTAAACATCGGTTCCTTTGTCTCTTACTAAAGGTCGGTTCCTTTGTCTCTTACTAAACAATTGTTCATATGTCTCTTACTAAACAATTGTTCATATGTCTCTTACTAAACATTGGTTCCTTTGTCTCTTACTAAACATTGGTTCCTCTGTCTCTTACTAAACTTTGGTTCCTTTGTCTGATACTAAACTTTGGTTCCTTTGTCTCTTACTAATGGTTGGTTCCTCTGTCTTTTACTAAACATTGGTTCCTTTGTCTCTTACTAATGGTTGGTTCCTCTGTCTTTTACTAAACATTGATTCCTTTGTCTCTTACTAAAGGTTGGTTCCTCTGTCTCTTACTAAACATCGGTTCCTTTGTCTCTTACTAAACATTGGTTCCTTTGTCTCTTACTAAAGGTTGGTTCCTTTGTCTCTTACTAAACGTCGGTTCCTTTGTCTCTTACTAAACATTGGTTCCTCTGTCTCTTACTAAAGGTTGGTTCCTCTGTCTCTTACTAAACAATCGGTTCCTTTGTCTCTTACTAAATGTTGGTTCCTTTGTCTCTTCCTAAAGGTTAGTTCCTCTGTCTCTTACTAAAGGTTAGTTCCTCTGTCTCTTACTAAACAATGGTTCCTCTGTCTCTTACTAAACATTGGTTCCTCTGTGTCTTACTAAATGTTGGTTCCTTTGTCTATTACTAAACATTGGTTCCTTTGTCTCTTACTAATGGTTGGTTCCTCTGTCTTTTACTAAACATTGGTTCCTTTGTCTCTTACTAAACGTTGGTTCCTCTGTCTCTTACTAAGGTTGGTTCCTCTGCTCTTACTAAACATCGGTTCCTTTGTCTCTTACTAAATGTTGGTTCGTTTGTCTCTTCCTAAAGGTTAGTTCCTCTGTCTATTACTAAACAATGGTTCGTCTGTCTCTTACTAAACATTGGTTCCTTTGTCTCTTACTAAACATTGGTTCCTCTGTGTCTTACTAAATGTTGGTTCCTCTGTGTCTTACTAAACGTTGGTTCCTTTGTCTATTACTAAACATTGGTTCCTTTGTCTCATACTAAACATTGGTTCCTTTGTCTCTTACTAAACATTGGTTCCTTTGTCTCTTACTAAAGGTTGGTTCCTCTGTCTCTTACTAAACATTGGTTCCTCTGTCTTTTACTAATCCTTGGTTCCTCTGTGCGGTTCTAAAGGCTGGTTCCTCTGTCTCTTACTAAAGGTTGGTTCCTCTGTATCTTACTAAACATTGGATCCTCTGTCTCTTAGTAAAGGTTAGTTCCTGTGTCTTATACTAAACATTGGTTCCTTTGTCTCTTACTAATCATTGGTTCCTCTGTCTCTTACTAAACATTGGTTCCTTTGTCTCTTAATAAATATTGGTTCCTCTGTCTCTTACCAAAAGTTGGTTCCATGGTCTCTTACTAAAGGTTGGTTTCATTGTCTCTTACTAAACATCGGTTCCTTTGTCTCTTACTAAAGGTGGGTTCCTGTGTCTCTTACGAAACATTGGTTCTTCTGTCTCTTACTAAACATTGGTTCCTTTGTCTCTTACTAAACATTGGTTCCTTTGTCTCTTACTAAAGGTTGGTTCCATTGTCTCTTACTAAACATCGGTTCCTTTGTCTCTTACGAAAGGTGGGTTCCTCTGTCTCTTACTAAAGATCAGTTCCTTTGTCTCTTAATAAAGGTGGGTTCCTCTGTCTTTTACTAAACAACAGTTCCTTTGTCTCTTACTAAACATTGGTTCCTCTGTGTCTTACTAAATGTTGGTTCCTTTGTCTCTTACTAAACGTTGGTTCCTTTGTCTCATACTAAACATTGGTTCCTTTGTCTCTTACTAAACATTGGTTCCTTTGTCTCATACTAAACATTGGTTCCTTTGTCTCTTACTAAACATTGGTTCCTTTGTCTCATACTAATGGTTGGTTCCTCTGTCTTTTGCTAAACATTGGTTCCTTTGTCTCTTCCTAAAGGTTGGTTCCTCTGTCTCTTACTAAACATCGGTTCCTTTGTCTCTTACTAAACATTGGTTCCTTTGTCTCTTACTAAAGGTTGGTTCCTCTGTCTCTTACTAAACATTGGTTCCTCTGTCTCTTACTAAACATTGGTTCCTTTGTCTCTTACTAAATATTGGTTCCTCTGTCTCTTACCAAAAGTTGGTTCCATGGTCTCTTACTAAAGGTTGGTTCCATTGTCTCTTACTAAACATCGGTTCCTTTGTCTCTTACTAAAGGTGGGTTCCTGTGTCTCTTACGAAACATTGGTTCCTCTGTCTCTTACTAAACATTGGTTCCTTTGTCTCTTACTAAGTGTTGATTCCTCTGTCTCTTACTAATGGTTGGTTCTCCCGTCTCTTACTAAGTTGGTTCCTTTGTCTCTTACTAAAGGTTGGTTCCATTGTCTCTTACTAAACATTGGTTCCTTTGTCTCTTATGAAAGGTGGGTTCCTCTGTCTCTTACTAAACATCAGTTCCTTTGTCCTCTTAATAAGGTGGGTTCCTCTGTCTCTTACTAAACAACGGTTCCTTTGTCTCTTACTAAACATCGGTTCCTTTGTCTCTTAATAAAGGTTGGGTCCTCTGTCTCTTACTAAACGCTGGTTCCGTTGTCTCTTACTAAACGGTGGTTCCTCTGTCTCTTACTAAACATTGGTTCCTCTGTCTCTTACTAAAGGTTGGTTCCTTTTTCTCATACTAAACATTGGTTCCTTTGTCTCTTACTAAACACTGGTTCGTTTGTCTCTTAGCTAAATGTTGGTTCCTTTGTCTCATACTAATGGTTTTGTTCCTTTGTCTCATACTAAACATTGGTTCCTTTGTCTCTTACTAAAGGTTGGTTCCTATGTCTCTTACTAAACATTGGTTCCTTTGTCTCTTACTAAACATTGGTTCCTTTGACTCATACTAATGGTTGGTTCCTCTGTCTCTTACCAAAAGTTGGTTCCTTTGTCTCTTACTAAAGGTTGGTTCCATTGTCTCTTACTAAACATCAGTTCCTTTGTCTCTTACTAAAGGTGGGTTCCTCTGTCTCTTACTAAACATTGGTTCCTTTGTCTCTTACTAAACATTGGTTCCTCTGTCTCTTACTAAAGGTTGGTTCCTTTGTCTCATACTAAACGTTGGTTCCTTTGTCTCTTACTAAAGGTTGGTTCCTCTGTCTCTTACTAAACATTGGTTCCTTTGTCTCTTACTAAAGGTTGGTTCCTCTGTCTCTTACTAAACAATTGTTCGTCTGTCTCTTACTAAACATTGGTTCCTTTGTCTCTTACTAAACATTGGTTCCTCTGTCTCTTACTAAACGTTGGTTCCTTTGTCTCATACTAAACGTTGGTTCCTTTGTCTCATACTAATGGTTGGTTCCTCTGTCTTTTACTAAACATTGGTTCCTTTGTCTCTTACTAATGGTTGGTTCCTCTGTCTTTTACTAAACATTGGTTCCTTTGTCTCTTACTAATGGTTGGTTCCTCTGTCTTTTACTAAACATTGGTTCCTTTGTCTCTTACTAAAGGTTGGTTCCTCTGTCTCTTACTAAACATTGGTTCCTTTGTCTCTTACTAAACATTGGTTCCTTTGTCTCTTACTAAAGGTTGGTTCCTTTGTCTCTTATTAAACACCGGTTCCTTTGTCTCTTACTAAACATTGGTTCCTCTGTCTCTAACTAAAGGTTGGTTCCTCTGTCTCTTACTAAACATCGGTTCCTTTGTCTCTTACTAAATGTTGGTTCCTTTGTCTCTTCCTAAAGGTTAGTTCCTCTGTCTCTTACTAAACATCGGTTCCTTTGTCTCTTACTAAACATTGGTTCCTCTGTCTGTAACTAAAGGTTGGTTCCTCTGTCTCGTACTAAACATTGGTTCCTTTGTCTCTTACTAATGGTTGGTTCCTCTGTCTTTTACTAAACATTGGTTCCTTTGTCTCTTACTAAAGGTTGGTTCCTCTGTCTCTTACTAAAGGTTGGTTCCTCTGTCTCTTACTAAACATCGGTTCCTTTGTCTCTTACTAATGTTGGTTCGTTTGTCTCTTCCTAAAGGTTAGTTCCTCTGTCTATTACTAAACAATGGTTCGTCTGTCTCTTACTAAACATTGGTTCCTTTGTCTCTTACTAAACATTGGTTCCTCTGTGTCTTACTAAATGTTGGTTCCTCTGTGTCTTACTAAACGTTGGTTCCTTTGTCTATTACTAAACATTGGTTCCTTTGTCTCATACTAAACATTGGTTCCTTTGTCTCTTACTAAACATTGGTTCCTTTGTCTCTTACTAAAGGTTGGTTCCTCTGTCTCTTACTAAACATTGGTTCCTCTGTCTTTTACTAATCATTGGTTCCTCTGTGCGGTTCTAAAGGCTGGTTCCTCTGTCTCTTACTAAAGGTTGGTTCCTCTGTATCTTACTAAACATTGGTTCCTCTGTCTCTTACTAAAGGTTAGTTCCTGTGTCTTATACTAAACATTGGTTCCTTTGTCTCTTACTAATCATTGGTTCCTCTGTCTCTTACTAAACATTGGTTCCTTTGTCTCTTAATAAATATTGGTTCCTCTGTCTCTTACCAAAAGTTGGTTCCATGGTCTCTTACTAAAGGTTGGTTTCATTGTCTCTTACTAAACATCGGTTCCTTTGTCTCTTACTAAAGGTGGGTTCCTGTGTCTCTTACGAAACATTGGTTCTTCTGTCTCTTACTAAACATTGGTTCCTTTGTCTCTTACTAAACATTGGTTCCTTTGTCTCTTACTAAAGGTTGGTTCCATTGTCTCTTACTAAACATCGGTTCCTTTGTCTCTTACGAAAGGTGGGTTCCTCTGTCTCTTACTAAAGATCAGTTCCTTTGTCTCTTAATAAAGGTGGGTTCCTCTGTCTCTTACTAAACAACAGTTCCTTTGTCTCTTACTAAACATTGGTTCCTCTGTGTCTTACTAAATGTTGGTTCCTTTGTCTCTTACTAAACGTTGGTTCCTTTGTCTCATACTAAACATTGGTTCCTTTGTCTCTTACTAAACATTGGTTCCTTTGTCTCATACTAAACATTGGTTCCTTTGTCTCTTACTAAACATTGGTTCCTTTATCTCATACTAATGGTTGGTTCCTCTGTCTTTTGCTAAACATTGGTTCCTTTGTCTCTTCCTAAAGGTTGGTTCCTCTGTCTCTTACTAAACATCGGTTCCTTTGTCTCTTACTAAACATTGGTTCCTTTGTCTCTTACTAAAGGTTGGTTCCTCTGTCTCTTACTAAACATTGGTTCCTCTGTCTCTTACTAAACATTGGTTCCTTTGTCTCTTACTAAATATTGGTTCCTCTGTCTCTTACCAAAAGTTGGTTCCATGGTCTCTTACTAAAGGTTGGTTCCATTGTCTCTTACTAAACATCGGTTCCTTTGTCTCTTACTAAAGGTGGGTTCCTGTGTCTCTTACGAAACATTGGTTCCTCTGTCTCTTACTAAACATTGGTTCCTTTGTCTCTTACTAAGTGTTGATTCCTCTGTCTCTTACTAATGGTTGGTTCTCCCGTCTCTTACTAAACATTGGTTCCTTTGTCTCATACTAATGGTTGGTTCCTCTGTTTCTTACCAAATGTTGGTTCCTTTGTCTCTTACTAAAGGTTGGTTCCATTGTCTCTTACTAAACATTGGTTCCTTTGTCTCTTATGAAAGGTGGGTTCCTCTGTCTCTTACTAAACATCAGTTCCTTTGTCTCTTAATAAAGGTGGGTTCCTCTGTCTCTTACTAAACAACGGTTCCTTTGTCTCTTACTAAACATCGGTTCCTTTGTCTCTTAATAAAGGTTGGGTCCTCTGTCTCTTACTAAACGCTGGTTCCGTTGTCTCTTACTAAACGGTGGTTCCTCTGTCTCTTACTAAACATTGGTTCCTCTGTCTCTTACTAAAGGTTGGTTCCTTTTTCTCATACTAAACATTGGTTCCTTTGTCTCTTACTAAACACTGGTTCGTTTGTCTCTTACTAAATGTTGGTTCCTTTGTCTCATACTAATGGTTTTGTTCCTTTGTCTCATACTAAACATTGGTTCCTTTGTCTCTTACTAAAGGTTGGTTCTCCTGTCTCTTACTAAACATTGGTTCCTTTGTCTCTTACTAAAAATTGGTTCCTTTGTCTCATACTAATGGTTGGTTCCTCTGTCTCTTACCAAAACGTGGTTCCTTTGTCTCTTACTAAAGGTTGGTTCCATTGTCTCTTACTAAACATCAGTTCCTTTGTCTCTTACTAAAGGTGGGTTCCTCTGTCTCTTACTAAACATTTGTTCCTTTGTCTCTTACTAAGCATTGGTTCCTCTGTCTCTTACTAAATGTTGGTTCCTTTGTCTCATACTAAACGTTGGTTCCTTTGTCTCTTACTAATGGTTGGTTCCTCTGTCTCTTACTAAACATTGGTTCCTTTGTCTCTTACTAAAGGTTGGTTCCTCTGTCTCTTACTAAACAATTGTTCGTCTGTCTCTTACTAAACATTGGTTCCTTTGTCTCTTACTAAACATTGGTTCCTCTGTCTCTTACTAAACGTTGGTTCCTTTGTCTCATACTAAACGTTGGTTCCTTTGTCTCATACTAATGGTTGGTTCCTCTGTCTTTTACTAAACATTGGTTCCTTTGTCTCTTACTAATGGTTGGTTCCTCTGTCTTTTACTAAACATTGGTTCCTTTGTCTCTTACTAATGGTTGGTTCCTCTGTCTTTTACTAAACATTGGTTCCTTTGTCTCTTACTAAAGGTTGGTTCCTCTGTCTCTTACTAAACATTGGTTCCTTTGTCTCTTACTAAACATTGGTTCCTTTGTCTCTTACTAAAGGTTGGTTCCTTTGTCTCTTATTAAACACCGGTTCCTTTGTCTCTTACTAAACATTGGTTCCTCTGTCTCTAACTAAAGGTTGGTTCCTCTGTCTCTTACTAAACATCGGTTCCTTTGTCTCTTACTAAATGTTGGTTCCTTTGTCTCTTCCTAAAGGTTAGTTCCTCTGTCTCTTACTAAACATCGGTTCCTTTGTCTCTTACTAAACATTGGTTCCTCTGTCTCTAACTAAAGGTTGGTTCCTCTGTCTCTTACTAAACATCGGTTCCTTTGTCTCTTACTAAATGTTGGTTCCTTTGTCTCTTCCTAAAGGTTAGTTCCTCTGTCTCTTACTAAACATCGGTTCCTTTGTCTCTTACTAAACATTGGTTCCTTTGTCTCTTACTAAATGGTGGTTCCTTTGTCTCATACTAAACATTGGTTCCTTTGTCTCATACTAAATATTTATTCATCTGTCTCATACTAAACATTGGTTCCTTTGTCTCATACTAAATATTTATTCATCTGTCTCATACTAAACATTGGTTCCTTTGTCTCTTACTAAACATTGGTTCCTCTGTCTCTTACTAAAGGTTGGTTCCTCTGTCTCTTACTAAACGTTGGTTCCTTTGTCTCTTACTAAACATTGGTTCCTTTGTCTCATACTAAATATTTATTCATCTGTCTCATACTAAACATTGGTTCCTTTGTCTCTTACTAAACATTGGTTCCTCTGTCTCTTACTAAAGGTTGGTTCCTCTGTCTCTTACTAAACGTTGGTTCCTTTGTCTCTTACTAAAGGTTGGTTCCTTTGTCTCATACTAAACATTGGTTGGTTCCTTTGTCTCATACTAAACATTGGTTCCTCTGTCTCTTACTAAACGTTGGTTCCTCTGTCTCTTACTAAACGTTGGTTCCTGTGTCTCTTACTAAACGTTGGTTCCTTTGTCTCTTACTAAAGGTTGGTTCCTTTGTCTCTTACTAAACATTGGTTCCTTTGTCTCTTACTAATCATTGGTTCCTCTGTGCGGTTCTAAAGGCTTGTTCCTTTGTGTTTGCTAACCTGTGCGTCCGCTGGCCGTGCTGTTGTTGTCCAGCTCTCCACTGACGCTCTGGACCGTGATTCCGTAGAGCTGTCCGGGCTGCAGTGAGCCGAAGGTCACCTCGTTCTGGTGTTTGAGGACGTGCCGCATATCGAGTTGCCGGCTGAGTCGGTACAGAAACACAGTGAAGCCGTCGGTGTCTCCCTGACCCGGTGTCCAGCTCACCGTCAGACTGCTGCTGTCCCCGTTGTTGTTCACATGGATGTTTTTCACTTTGCTGGGAACTGAGAGACAAAGGCAGGCTTCAGTTCAATGTTTTTTGGATTCATAATGGCAGCTGATTGTCCACTGCAGAATCTCTGACCCGTGCGGCCCTCGATGAACTGGGCATGCTGATTGGGACCACTGAAGGTGGAAACCAGGATCTTGTATTGCCGACCCGGAGTGAGTGAGGACAATATGCACTCCCCCACGCCACTCCCCAGTGTGATCGGCGGGAACACCTTCATGTCGTTGAACAGCAGCTGCACCTCATAATGGTCCACATCGCCCGGAGCCGTCAACCAGGAAACGTGCAGGTCCTCCGTGCCCTGACCAGCCAGAACTAAGGACCGGACTGCCGCAGGGACTGCAAAACAGACAGAACAGGATCTGTTATGAACTACATCTGGAAGATACCAACCAACCACTGGCTCTGAATCTATGGAAATCAACTTTCCTGGTCAAAAAAATGATTTCATTCAGCTTAAATGAATATTGTTTTTTGGTCTGCGAAGAAACTGGGGAGGTGCTGAACATTCTACCACTGGTTTACCAGTGGACCATCCTGGACACCCACAAGTGAAATGGACTTTAATTAATGGACAGATTTAGCTCAAATGCAACTTGGAGAAGCTGTGTGATAACACTGCTACCACACCAGGTGAGACCAGCAGACCATCAGACTGAAGTGTCAGAAGAAAGAAGAACTGAGAGAGCACCAAACCCAGACTGTGAATGTGCACCAAGAGTGAAACCAAAAATGGAGTCAGGTGTGTGATTCAGGTAAACCTCAGGTGTCCAATGACAGGTGGGTGCCCACAAACAGGAAGTGAAAACCACACGTCCATGAAAGTCCACACACAGCATGGAGCACGTATACCATGGCTTACACGGCCTGGAGATCAACCACTTTTGTCACATTATTTCCTCTGTGGCGTTGCACAAGACAACAACAGTGAAAAATAGATCAGAATGAAGAGGAAAAATTCCAAAGGGATCCGTGAGTCTTCTCATGTCATATGACCTGTTCTGTCAGGACCAGCTGTTGTGTTCCATGCCTGACAGAAAGCCATCAAAAGAAGAACACACACAGAAAACCTCACATATGTACGAGGGAACTTCAGGAGCAGTCGTGTTCCTGTGATGTTTTCTCTGTGAGACCAAGAACTTTTGGATTATTTTTCAACATAACTCCAACGCATTTGGTCCACTGATGTTCACGCTTCAAGGGTCACAGCGTGAGCCTCTAGATAGTTTTATTTCCAGGTCAGGCCAAGAACTTGTTGAAATACTCTCATAGCTGTTGTCAGAGGGTCAAAGGACACTCACAAGTTCTGCCGTCAGTGGAGGCACTCGTCTCGTATTTGCCGCTCCAGGTGCTCACAACCACCGTGTAGAGCCGTCCAGGCACCAGGCCGTTGAACATACACTCATTCTGCGTTTTGGGCACTGTTTTATTCTGGTGGAAAATGTTGTTGTGTTTGATGACCACCCGGTAGAAGTCAAAGTCCCCAGCAGCATGGCGCCAGTACACCTTCAGGTAGTCGTCCCTGGCAGCATGGGTCGCAGTCGGGTTCTGAACCCTAGATGGCTCTGGGAAAACAAAACATGTCAACAGGGTTATCTGATGTACCTGCCCCAACCTGAACCCTAAATTTGCTCAACCAATGATTTTCACCACTTTTTATCAGAACTGAAGCAACTTTAACCTTTGACCCCTGTACAAACTGAAATTGCGCTTAGTCATTTTTACTGTTTTCACCCCATAACTCCACAACATTCAGTTATAGATACCATTTTGGAATCATTATGATCAGACAAATAATGTGGTGTACTTTTCAGTATGATTGGAGCATTTCTACATTTTGACCCCTGTGTAATTCTTCATTGGCCCCTACAGAGGATGGCCATCATACATTTTTGTGTAGGCCATGATATACTGAGGCTAGATTGCAAGTGTCATTTAGTCCCCTTACATGTTTCCAAAACACTGCTTGGCCCACAGACTTACATTTCAAAACAACGTCTGAGTGTTACTGCAGCCATCAAGATTACTTCAATTTCAATTCACTTTCAATTTAGTTCATTTATACAGCGCCAAATCACAATGAAGTTGCCTCAAGGTGCTTCACACAAGTAAGGTCTAACGTTACCAACCCCCAGAGCAAGAACACAGGTGGCAGTGTTAAGAAAAAACCCCCTCTGATGATTGATGATGAAGAAACCTCAAGCAGACCAGACTCAGAGGGGTGACCCTCTGCTTGGGTCATGCTACAGACAGACTAGACAAATATACAGGAAATTTTGGGAGACTATGCTGTGTCCAGGATGGGAGACCTGCAGAAGAAGACGCCCACTCCCATCGGTGGATGGAGCCGCACCCCAGAGAGAAAAAAGAAAGAAAGAAAAGAATCAGGCATCAGAAAGACAAGAAATACTGTATAATTTGTCAGCATTAAGCAACAAGACAAACAAGAAATACTAAGGTGATCACCGGCCACTAGCCCAAAACTTCACTAAAAGACCCAGAATTTAGTTCCTATTGCTAATAAAATTAATTAAAAGAGTAAAAAGCATAAAACAAAACTGTACCAGTATGCTAGCCATACGAAAGGGAAAATAAGTGCGTCTTAAGTCTGGACTTGAAAGTCTCCACAGAATCTGACTGTTTTATTGATGCAGGGAGATCATTCCACAGAACAGGGGCACGATAAGAGAAAGCTCTGTGACCCACAGACTTTTTATTCACCCTAGGGACACAAAGTAGTCCTGCACCCTGACAACACAGAGCCCGGGCCGGTACGTAGGGTTTAATTAGGTCAGCTAGGTAGGGAGGTGTCAGCCTGTGAACAATTTTATAGACTAGTAGTAGAACCTTAAAATCTGATCTCACTGGGACAGGAAGCCAGTGAAGAGATGCCAAAATGGGTGTAATGTGGTCAAACTTTCTGCTTTGTGTCAAAAGTCTGGCTGCAGCATTTTGAACCAATTGTAGAGCAGTAATGCTGGACTGCGGTAAACCAGAAAATAGAACACTGCAGTAGTCCAATCTAGAAGAGATAAACGCATGGATCAGGGTTTCAACATCAGCCATAGACAGGATTGGATGAATCCTAGGCTAAGCGTTAACTGGTCAAATTGATGCCGATGTCTCACTGGACCAAGAACCATCATTTCAGTCTTATCAGAGTTTAAAAGTAGCAAGTTTCTAGACATCCAACTTCTCACTAATGCAAGGCAATCTTATAAGGATTTTATGTGGATGAGATTACCAGCAGTTATTGGCATGTATAATTGAGTATCATCAACACAGCAGTGAAAGGTAATCCCAAAGCGCCGCAATATGTGCCCAAGGGGTGCTATATAAAGGGAGAAAAGCAGGGGAGCTAAGACAGACCCCTGTGGAACCCCAAATTTCATGTCAGTATGGTTAGAGGTTGCATTACTGTAAAAAACACAGAACAACTGGTCAGGTGTGACGTCAACCATGCAAGATCACGCCCAGTGATCCCAAAATGATTTTCCAGCCTATCAAGTAGAATATGATGATCCACTGTATCAAATGCAGCACTGAGATCTAACAGCACCAGAACCGTAGTGGTGACCGAATCCATTGTAAGCAGAAGATCATTCATCACTTTAGTGAGAGCCGTCTCTGTGGAATGATATTTTCTAAAAGCAGACTGCAGTGGCTCAAAGAGATTATTCTCAGTAAGATAGTCCACGAGCTGCCGTGACACCACTTTTCCCCGAATTTTAGAGCAAAATTATAGATTTGATATCGGCCGATAGTTTTTCAATACACTCGGGTCAAGATTAGGTTTCTTAGGTAATGATTTAATTACTGCAGATGTGAAACATTTAGGAACAGATCCAGAAGTTAAAGAAAGATTAATAATTTCCAGCACAGTCGGCCCAAGACTTGATGTGAACCTCCTGGAACATTTGTGAATGTGACTTACCACTGTTGCTTGTGTTCTTGCTCTGGGGGTTGGTAAGGTTAGATCTTACTTGTGTGAAACACCTTGAGGCAAATTTGTTGTGATTTGGCACTATATAAATTAAAATAAATTGAAATTGACTGATATGTGTGCCTGGCACCAAATTCACCACACAATACCAATGACCTTGGTCAAGTCTTCATTAGTTTTCCGTTTAATGTAAATCTGCTTAATCAGTGTTTCTGGTTCTGAAACATGGTCCAGAACTGTCTGACCTTGGTGGAGGTATGCGCTCCATCTGTGCCCTGCACCTGGCTAATTATTTATGTCTGAAGTGTGAAGAAGGAACAGAACCAACTTTCTCAGCAGTGCCACAGAGCCGAGGTAAAACCGAAGATGGTGTGTACTGACGTGTTCGCTCCTGGACGATGGTGTGGTTTTCATATATGCCACTGCGAGAGGTGATGGAGATGTTGTAGAGGCGTCCGGACACTAGAGAGCCAAAAACACACTCAGGGCTGGACTTGGACACAGCCAGTGTGTGCACTGTCCGCTCCCTGTCCCTCAGTGTGACCAGGTAACCGTCCACATCCCCCGCAGCAGGACGCCACGACACACTGAGGAAGTCCATACGGCCATTATTACTGACTGTTACCTCGCCAACAGCAGCTGGGACTGTGAGGGAGAGAGGAACAGAAGAGAAACAAAACATTTGTTAAGATTCAACTAAATTTTCACTTTTCAAGACAGTTGGTTTCATCTTTCCAAAGCACCTTAAACGTTCTGCCATGAACTTTAATGTAACATTCAAATTTATTCACAAGAAAGAATTTGGTTTAGAAATGACTTTGAGCCCTTCAGGCTTTTCTTTTTGTCTCTTCTTGTTTCAGATTATTTCCAGCCAGTCAGGATATTTCTGTCTTCATGTCTCCTTTTTGACCAACAGCAGAAAAAAGTAAGTCCCTTCGGCTGCTCCCTTGTTTGCACTCGAGGTCGCCACAGCAAATCCAAAGTGGATCTGCATGTTGAATTGGCACAAGTTTTACGCCGGATCATTGGAATTTGACATTAAAACAGATAAATGCTTCCCCTTCCGTTGTCTGGCAGGAAGTCTTTGACAGGTAGACCTCTGTGATTTCCTTTCTTTCCTTTTTGTTTTTCTTTTCTTTTCCAATTTCCTAAAAATTCTATGACAAATTTCTTTGAAACCACATATCCCATATCTCATGCAGTTCCATAGTTGGTTTCCTTCTGTCGGGTTTGTTGGTGAGATTTTGATTTGAAACCTGACTGACTGATCCTGTTCTGTGTTTTTGACATGTCACCGTGTCCACGTGGTGGGAACCTGAGGGCCAGAGAGGTTCGTCTGAAGAAGACAGAACACGAGACCGGACACACTAACCTGTGTGACCCTCTGCCACAGTCTGCCGGGAGCTCTGGCCGGCTCTGACAGTGGTTAGCACCACCCTGTAGAGGGCGCCGGGCTTCAGAGCATGGAAGGCGAGCCTGGTGGTGTTGGCTCTCACGCTCTCGTTCTTGATGACGCTGCTGTCGTGGACCAGCAGTATGCGGTAGGAGTCCAGATCCCCGGTGGCGCGGTCCCACTGCACGTGGAGGCTGTCGGTGCTGTCGCTGTTAGAAACCTGCAGTGTGGACACCTGAGCCGGTGCTGCAGAGAAAGCAACAGTGGCATCTGTGGAGTTTCTTCATATTCATTTAGATTCAGTTGTTGGGATTCAAAATATGAGATAATAAACAACAAAAACAACAACAGGAGCTTGTGCGTCGTGTTCTGTCAATCATCCTGATCAGTTCTCTCACTATGAAGTAAAGGTGACACTCACTGGTCCATCCGGTCACAGAGGTGGAGCTGGACATGTTGCCACTGCTAGTCGTCACAGTGACAGTGTACAGGCATCCTGGGATGAGGTCGTTGAAGGTGCATTCTCGGGTATCCCTGGACACGCTCTTTTGGAGAACCACGCCGGCGGGGTCCACCTGTTTTAGGACCACGGTGAAGCGGTCCCACTCGCCCACAGGTCGAGTCCACAGGACGCTCATGGTGGTTTGGTCGCTGTGTCCGATGACCAGCTGCTGGACGGGCTGTGGGGCTGAATGACCAGGATGAAGTGGTTCTTAGATGTATGTGTGTATGCACGGTATGATCATAAAGTGTAGATGAACACAGACTAACCTAGTCGGCCCCGGCACCGCTCCGTGTTACGCAGAGGGCCGCTGTGCACTGTGAGCTCAGCGGTGTACAGCCGGCCGGGGACCAGGCCTGTGAAGGAGTGCTGTCTGGACAGCTTGCTGATGGTTTCATTCACCAGCACCAACAAACCATCTTGCAGCACAACACTGTAGTTCTCCCACTGGCCTCTGGGGGGCGACCATGTCATTCTCAGTGTTTTGCCATCACTGAAAGGTGACATGGCGAGCCTGGACACTGGGCCTGGAACTGCAAAATGACAAGACAGTCAACAGTCCTTGTTCTTCACTTTGGGGCACCACAGAAGATCTGAGGTGGGTCTGCATGTTGAGGTGACACATGTTTTATGCCAGGTGCCCTTCCTGAGGCAACTCCAGCTTGGAAAATGGGCAAGGGGTGGGGCTCGAGCTGGGAACCTTCTGCACTGGAAACAAGCACACTTCATCACTTGGCCATCAGCCCTGGTTGAAATGAAACCATGAATAAAAGCATCATTTCCTGTGCAGGTATCAGTGCAGGGCCTGAAGAGCAAAACCGACCAAGATAACTCAAAAACACTAAGTGAGACGAGCGTGTGAGTTAGTTCAGCTGACAGCTCTCTCCACATAGTTACCGGATACGTCCTACTGAACCACATGGTCCACACAAGCCCACCTCCAGCCCTGCCTCCAGCATCCACATGTGGGCTCAGATTATGGAAAAGATGACAGAAATGTGTGCATCTAATCATCACTCCCCAACAGCAGTGGGTCCAGAAAACCTTCTCTGCTGATAATGATTAAGGCGACACATTCAGTAAATACATTAAACAAGACGATTCTATCAATTTGCAACTCATACAGCAACACTTCCACTAGATGGCAGCATACAACAGAAAGATTTCCCTCTAGATACATAAGATACGGGTGGAAAGCTGTGGAAGAAAGTTGCATCCATGAATGTTCAAAATCAAAAAGTTCATCAAGATGAAGTGACCCCATAAAAAATGAACCCACTTATTCACACTGGGAGCAGCTGGGGATTAGGGACCTTGGTCAAGGGGCCTAGGTGATTTTCAGATGGAAACGCGCGTGTGTGTGTGTGTGTGTGTGTATAATATTCTCAGGGTTATATCTGTTATATATGTCACAGAGGTGTTAAACAAGCTGTGACATAAATTCTTCTTAAATCAGGAGAACATCTGTGAAAACACCCGTAGAACTGTGGGACTTTATGTAAAAGGTCATTTTGTACAATATGACCCCTTTCATATTTATCTTATTGGCTCCAAGACCATTTCATTTTTAAATCTGTCCATTGAACATTAAAATCTGGATGAAAAGCACCATGAATCTAAGCTTTATAACCTGTTTGAAGCCTGTCGGAGCTCCGTGAAACTGTTTAATTAAAGATCATTAAAGGAACAAACTCCCACATTTGAGGCAAAAAGACAAGACAAATAATTAAAGTAAGTTAACTTTGGTTTTGTAACTTTGGTCTGAAAAGTATTTAACCTCCATGTCTCGTTTAGCAGGAGGAAGCATTAACAAGGCTGCTTAAAGCACATGAACCAGCCTGAACGGTCTGGAACACTGATATCCACTCAGACAGAAAACTGGCCTCCTTTCCATTAAAGTGTTGGACTTGAGACCAGAGGATCCTTGGTTCAAACTCCAGCCTTACCGGAAAATCACGAAGGGCCCTTGGACAATGTCTGTGTGAGTGGGTGAATGTGAGGCATCGTTGTGAAGCGTGTTGAGCGTCTGATGCAGATGGAAAAGCGCTACATAAATGCAGAGCCTGCAGGCTCCGACCTCACCCTTACGGGAGTGCTGAGGTCGGAGCCTGGAGGCTGCAGCAGTGAGCATGTCACTCAGCACATTTACAAAGAACACTAACCAGGTGAATTCTGATGCACCAGATCCCAAAATCTGTGTAATATTTCACAGACGTGTTTGTTCGGCTCCCACACTCAGGCTGAAAAACAAGTTGAGGAAGTACGGTGCCCAGAGCACAGAGGAGACCGAGGACAAACACAAAGTGTGGTGTGGAGGCTGGCAGAACATTTAGCTGTTACTGCAAATTACTAACAGGGCAGCACAGTCTCATTTGATACACCGCTACTGTGCCATACATATACACACAGCAGAGCTTCAGATGGTGGACTGTTCTGTTTTCAGCTGCAATCACCAAAGCAGTCACGAAAACGAAGACGAGGTGAATGGTAGAGATCGTGTCCGTAAGTCCAACCAGAGGAGCTCCGTTCTCTCGCCTGAAAAACCGCCTCAATCTCAGTCTCAATTTATTTATAATTAGCATCAATACCACCAACCAAAGTGCTGTACACACCAAGAACAGGCAAGTTCAAATAAATAAAAAGCTAAACCACAGTTAAAACCAGAAACACTAAAAATCCAACGTGTCAAACTGCCTTAAAAGCCAAAGAGAAGAAATGAAGATTTAAAAGCAGAGAGAGAATCAGCAAAGGAAGATCATTCCACAGTTTTGGGGCAACGACTGAAAAAGCTCGGTCACCTCTACGCTTCTTCTTTGACCTTGGGATAACCAGCAGTGACAAATCAGCTGACCTGAGTGAGCGTGAAGGGATGTATGAATGGAGCAGGTCAGACAGATATAACAGGGCAAGAATTTTAAAATCAATTCTAAAACGAAATGAGGTGAAGCCAAAACCGGTGTAATGGGCTCGCACCTTCGAACACCAGCCAAAAGACAAGCAGCAGCATTTTGCACCATCTATAGGCGGGTAAGCAGAGTCTGATTCAGCCCAACATTGCAACTCCACACGTTTGAGCTCCAGGTCATAAACAAACAGCAGCACATCTTCACTTTTACTTTGCATTTTCACTTTGTATGTGTGTCATTTGCCCAAAAACTCAGAGAAAGTGCTACGTTTCTGTCCCCAGAAGTAGAGAAATTCCATCATATACATCATAGTTGACCCTTTTAGCGCCTGCCCTCAAACGAGACTGCACTGTGCAAGTCAAAACTCTGCTTCATGTGAGACTGCACCCAGCGTTCTGATGGATATTGCAAATTAGGGAATGCTCAAAACACTACTTTGTGTTGTGTGGGCCGCCAGAAGAGGAGGTACTGCTGGCCCACCACCAGAGGGCGCCCTGTCTGGAGTGCGGGCTCCAGGCACCAGAGGGCGCAGCCGCCTCACAGGAGCAGCCAGGGTGACAGCTGTCACGCATCACCTGCAACAGCTGTTACCAATCATCTGATCGGCAGGAGTATATCAGCAGGACAAGGTCTCCACCTCTTTGCCGAGATATCGTTCTACCTGGAAGGTAACGTACCTCAGCTGTCTGCGTGACAATAACCTTTGTGACTTTTTGTGCATTATCTTTTGGACTGTTTTTCCAACGAGAGGTGGAGGTAGCTTTCCTGCCGTGCTGATTCCTGGGTGCAAACGCATCCTCATTCACTTGCTTTTTGTTCCTCGCCAGCAGTACCAGATCCGACACGCGGAGGCAGTGGCCACCTGGGAGTTCGGGACTTGGCGGCTCCAGTATTCCCGGGGTCTGGTGGCGGAGGAAATCGTGTGGTTCCGGTTCTGCTTTGGACAGGCGTCTCCTATCTTCGAGCCTGCCCACACGACACCTTGTGAATTGACTGTTGTCTATTGTTGCAATCTGTTGTATTTGTTGTGCACATTCACAACAGTAAAGTGTTGTTATTTGACCTATTCCATTGTCCGTTCATTTGCGCCCCCTGTTGTGGGTCCGTGTACCTACACTTTCCCAACAGGATATCTCGGCCATCGTCATGGATCCCGAGGGGCGTCAACCGGCTGTTGAACGGCCAATGGAAGAACAGGGCGCACAGGCGCCCGCAGGAGGAATGATCGGTGAGTTGCAGCGGATCCTCACCGCTTTCACGGCTCGGTTGGATTTAATGACCGAGCAGAACGTCCTCCTTAACCGCAGGGTGGAGGCTCTCGCCGCGCAGGTGGAAGCGCGCCCTCAGGGCGCTGCTGTGGCTCTCCCTCCTGTCGACCCTGTGCGTACAAGTGACGTTCCACAGGTCGTTC
This sequence comes from Thalassophryne amazonica, assembly GCF_902500255.1. Lineage (NCBI taxonomy): Eukaryota > Metazoa > Chordata > Actinopteri > Batrachoidiformes > Batrachoididae > Thalassophryne > Thalassophryne amazonica. The sequence continues at coordinate 18,291 of NW_022986264.1, forward strand.
AACGACCCCCCCCACCTTCCCCGGAAGCATACATAAGCCCTCCAGAGCCGTACGGAGGTTGTGTGGAGACGTGCGCGGACTTCCTTATGCAGTGTTCGCTTGTCTTCGCACAACGTCCTGTCATGTACGCGACTGATGCCAGCAAGATAGCTTATGTAATAAACCTGCTTCGTGGTGAGGCACGCGCTTGGGCTACAGCGCTCTGGGAGCAAAATTCACGGCTCCTTCTGACATATGATGGGTTTGTGAGGGAGTTCAGAACAGTGTTCGATCACCCGAATAGAGGAGAGACCGCTTCAGCCGTGCTGCTGTCAATGAGACAGGGGCGCCGGAGCGCAGCTGCCTATGCAGTCGACTTCCGCATCGCGGCTGCGAGGTCCGGCTGGAATAGCACTGCCCTCCGCGCCGCCTTTGTAAACGGACTGTCATTGGTTCTAAAGGAGCACATGGTGGCTAAGGACGAACCGCGGGATTTAGATGGGCTTATTGATCTCGTTATACGATTAGACAATTGGTTAGAAGAACGCCGTCGGGAACGAGACGAAGGGCGTGGCCGGGCACGCGCCGTCCCTCTCCCTTCCGGTTCCGACCGCGTTCCGCCCTCCCCACGCTCCACGGCCCCTGCGCTCCGTGTGGTTACAGCTCCCCCTGCTGACGAAGCTATGGACACGAGCAGGGCCACATTTAGGGCACCAGATAGACAGAGGAGGCTGGCCCGCGGAGCGTGTTTTGTTTGTGGCTCGATGGAGCATCAGGTAAGAGACTGCCCCGAGCGGTTAAACACCAACGCCCGCCCCTAGAAACTGGGCTAGGGGTGGGCCGAGACATTCACGTGAGACACACCCACATTGCCACACGACTCCCAGTTACAATCCTTTATGAGGATTTAACCCTGAAGGCCCCAGCACTGGTGGACACGGGCTCTGAAGGGAATCTGTTAGACAGCAGATGGGCCAGGGAGATAGGGTTGCCTCTGGTGGCGCTTACCTCGCCTGTGCAGGTGCGGGCACTAGATGGGTCCCTACTCCCTCCAATCACTCATAAGACACCACCTGTAACTCTGGTGGTGTCAGGAAATCACCGGGAGGAGATCGAGTTTTTTGTGACTCCTGCTACCTCCTGTGTGATTTTAGGGTTCCCCTGGATGTTAAAACACAATCCCCGGATCGATTGGCCGTCCGCGGTAGTGGTTCAGTGGAGCGAGACCTGCCATCGGGTATGTTTAGGTTCCTCGGTTCCTCCCGGTTCCTAGGCTAAGGAGGAGGTCAGAGTCCCGCCCAATCTAGGGACGGTGCCGGTGGAGTACCATGACCTTGTGGATGTATTCAGTAAGGATCTGGCGCTCACCCTTCCCCCCCACCATCCGTACGATTGTGCCATTGATTTGGTTCCGGGCGTTGAGTTCCCGTCCAGCAGGTTCTACAACCTCTCACGACCTGAGCGCGAATCAATGGAGACCTACATTCGGGACTCTTTAGCTGCCGGGTTGATCCGGAATTCCACCTCACCGATGGGTGCAGGTTTCTTTTTTGTGGGAAAAAAAGATGGCGGACTACGTCCATGCATTGATTACAGGGGGCTGAACGAAATCACGGTTCGTAACCGATACCCATTGCCCTTATTGGATTCAGTGTTCACGCCCCTGCATGGAGCCCAAATGTTCACCAAGCTCGATCTTAGAAATGCGTATCACCTGGTTCGGATCCGGAAGGGAGACGAGTGGAAGACGGCATTTAACACCCCGTTAGGTCACTTTGAGTACCTGGTCATGCCGTTCGGTCTTACAAACGCCCCTGCAACGTTCCAAGCATTGGTTAATGATGTCTTGCGGGATTTCCTGCACCGATTCGTCTTCGTATATCTGGATGATATACTCATCTTCTCTCCGGACCCTGAGACCCATGTTCGGCATGTACGTCAGGTCCTGCAGCGGTTGTTGGAGAACCGACTGTTTGTGAAGGGCGAGAAGTGCGAGTTTCACCGCACTTCTTTGTCCTTCCTGGGGTTTATCATCTCCCCCAACTCCGTCGCTCCTGATCCGGCCAAGGTTGCGGCGGTGAGAGACTGGCCCCAACCCACTAGCCGTAGGAAGCTGCAACAGTTCCTCGGCTTTGCTAATTTCTACAGGAGGTTCATTAAGGGCTACAGTCAGGTAGTTAGCCCCCTGACAGCCCTGACCTCACCAAAAGTCCCCTTCACCTGGTCGGATCGTTGCGATGCCGCGTTCAAGGAGTTGAAACGGCGCTTCTCGTCTGCACCCGTTCTGGTGCAGCCCGATCCTAGTCGCCAGTTAGTGGTTGAAGTGGACGCCTCAGACTCAGGGATAGGAGCTGTGCTTTCCCAGAGCGGGAAGACCGATAAGGTCCTTCACCCGTGTGCCTATTTTTCCCGCAGGTTGACCCCGGCCGAACGGAACTATGACGTCGGCAATCGAGAACTCCTTGCGGTGAAAGAGGCTCTTGAAGAGTGGAGACATCTGTTGGAGGGAACGTCCGTGCCATTCACGGTTTTCACTGACCACCGGAACCTGGAGTATATCAGGACCGCCAAGCGGCTGAACCCCAGGCAAGCCCGCTGGTCACTGTTCTTCGGCCGTTTTGACTTCCGGATCACCTACCGTCCCGGGACCAAGAACCAGAGATCGGATGCCTTGTCCCGGGTGCATGAAGATGAAGTCAAAACGGAGTTGTCGGATCCACCGGAACCCATCATCCCGGAGTCCATTATCGTGGCCACCCTCACCTGGGACGTAGAGAGAACCGTCCGGGAGGCCCTGGCACGAAGCCCGGACCCCGGAACTGGGCCGAAGAACAGACTCTATGTCCCACCAGAAGCTAGGGCTGCAGTCTTGGACTTCTGTCACGGCTCTAAGCTCTCCTGTCATCCAGGGGTGCGAAGAACCGTGGCAGTTGTCCGGCAGCGCTTCTGGTGGGCGTCCCTAGAGGCCGACATCCGGGATTATATCCAGGCCTGCACCACCTGCGCCAGGGGCAAGGCTGATCATCGCAGGGCTTCGGGACTGCTCCAGCCGCTGCCCGTGCCCCATCGCCCCTGGTCCCACATCGGCCTGGATTTTGTCACGGGCCTCCCGCCGTCCCAGGGCAACACCACCATCCTCACGATAGTGGACCGATTCTCCAAGGCGGCCCACTTTGTGGCCCTCCCGAAGCTCCCGACGGCCCAGGAGACAGCGGACCTCCTGGTCCACCACGTCGTCCGGTTGCATGGGATTCCAACAGACATCGTCTCCGATCGCGGTCCCCAGTTCTCCTCGCAAGTCTGGAGGAGCTTCTGCCGGGAACTGGGGGCCACGGTGAGTCTCTCATCCGGGTATCATCCCCAGACCAACGGGCAAGCAGAACGGGCCAATCAGGAGGTGGAGCAGGCCCTGCGTTGCGTGACAGCCGCGCACCCGGCGGCCTGGAGTACCCATCTGGCCTGGATCGAGTATGCCCATAATAGCCAGGTGTCGGCAGCCACCGGCCTCTCCCCTTTCGAGGTGTGTCTGGGGTACCAACCTCCTTTGTTTCCGGTGGTTGAGGGAGAGGTCGGTGTGCCCTCGGTCCAGGCCCACCTACGGAAGTGCCGTCGGGTGTGGCGTGCCGCCCGTTCTGCCTTGCTGAGGGCCCGGATGAGGACGAAGGCCCATGCAGACCGTCGGCGGACCCCGGCCCCTACGTACCGGCCAGGGCAGGCAGTGTGGTTGTCTACCAAGGACATACTCCTTCAAGTGGACTCCCCTAAACTGCAGGACCGGTATATCGGTCCGTTCAAGATCATCAAGGTCATCAGTCCAGCCGCAGTGAGGCTTCAGCTTCCGGCCTCACTGCGGATCCATCCCGTTTTCCACGTGTCCCGGATCAAGCCCCATCACACTTCACCCCTCTGTACTCCCGGTCCGGCACCACCTCCTGCCCGGATCATCGATGGCGAGCCGGCTTGGACTGTGCGCCGGCTCTTAGATGTCCGTAGGATGGGCCGGGGCTTCCAGTATTTGGTGGACTGGGAGGGGTACGGACCTGAAGAACGCTCCTGGGTGAAGAGGAGCTTCATCCTGGACCCGGCCCTCCTGGCCGATTTCTACCACCGCCACCCGGACAAGCCTGGTCGGGCGCCAGGAGGCGCCTGTTGAGGGGGGGTCCTGTTGTGTGGGCTGCCAGAAGAGGAGGTACTGCTGGCCCACCACCAGAGGGCGCCCTGTCTGGAGTGCGGGCTCCAGGCACCAGAGGGCGCAGCCGCCTCACAGGAGCAGCCAGGGTGACAGCTGTCACGCATCACCTGCAACAGCTGTTACCAATCATCTGATCGGCAGGAGTATATCAGCAGGACGACGTCTCCACCTCTTTGCCGAGATATCGTTCTACCTGGAAGGTAACGTACCTCAGCTGTCTGCATGACAATAACCTTTGTGACTTTTTGTGCATTATCTTTTGGACTGTTTTTCCAACGAGAGGTGGAGGTAGCTTTCCTGCCGTGCTGATTCCTGGGTGCAAACGCATCCTCATTCACTTGCTTTTTGTTCCTCGCCAGCAGTACCAGATCCGACACGCGGAGGCAGTGGCCACCTGGGAGTTCGGGACTTGGCGGCTCCAGTATTCCCGGGGTCTGGTGGCGGAGGAAATCGTGTGGTTCCGGTTCTGCTTTGGACAGGCGTCTCCTATCTTCGAGCCTGCCCACACGACACCTTGTGAATTGACTGTTGTCTATTGTTGCAATCTGTTGTATTTGTTGTGCACATTCACAACAGTAAAGTGTTGTTATTTGACCTATTCCATTGTCTGTTCATTTGCGCCCCCTGTTGTGGGTCCGTGTACCTACACTTTCCCAACACTTTGAAACATTTCAAATCCTTTGAAATACCCATGTTTTGCACATTGTTCCACAAAGCAACAGATGATGTGCTGTGCTGCCATCTGCTGGCTGGTCCAGGAATGTGCACAGTTATAGTGCATCCAGAAAGTGTTCACAGCACTTCACTTTTTCCACTTTTTTGTTTTTGCATTGCATCCCAATTCCAAAATGGATGAAATGCATTTTTTCCCTCAAAATTTTACACACAACACCCCATAATGACAATGTGAAAAAGGTTTTCTTTCTTTTTTCAGATCTTTACAAATTTATTAAATTGGTCACTGGATCACTTATCAATTCAATCAATCAATTTTATTTATATAGCGCCAAATCACAACAAACAGTTGCCCCAAGGCGCTTTATATTGTAAGGCAAGGCCATACAATAATTACGTAAAAACCCCAACGGTCAAAACGACCCCCTGTGAGCAAGCACTTGGCTACAGTGGGAAGGAAAAACTCCCTTTTAACAGGAAGAAACCTCCAGCAGAACCAGGCTCAGGGAGGGGCAGTCTTCTGCTGGGACTGGTTGGGGCTGAGGGAGAGAACCAGGAAAAAGACATGCTGTGGAGGGGAGCAGAGATCGATCACTAATGATTAAATGCAGAGTGGTGCATACAGAGCAAAAAGAGAAAGAAACACTCAGTGCATCATGGGAACCCCCCAGCAGTCTAAGTCTATAGCAGCATAACTAAGGGATGGTTCAGGGTCACCTGATCCAGCCCTAACTATAAGCTTTAGCAAAAAGGAAAGTTTTAAGCCTAATCTTAAAAGTAGAGAGGGTGTCTGTCTCCCTGATCTGAATTGGGAGCTGGTTCCACAGGAGAGGAGCCTGAAAGCTGAAGGCTCTGCCTCCCATTCTACTCTTACAAACCCTAGGAACTACAAGTAAGCCTGCAGTCTGAGAGCGAAGCGCTCTATTGGGGTGATATGGTACTATGAGGTCCCTAAGATAAGATGGGACCTGATTATTCAAAACCTTATAAGTAAGAAGAAGAATTTTAAATTCTATTCTAGAATTAACAGGAAGCCAATGAAGAGAGGCCAATATGGGTGGACTCATCTCTGGACAGAAATAGAAATAAACAAAATCTGTAGTTTTTGTTAAAATCATTTCCTTTCAGATATTAACGACACAAATGTAACTCCGTAGACTCTGAGCTGAGCTCTTCAGCCGGCTGCACGTCACAATGTAAGTCATAAAAAACAGAGGACGTCCCATTTTGTAGTTTATTGTATTATAACGTTTGGACAGAGGTGTCATTTGATTTAAAACAACGATTCACTCTGAAGTTATTAATTCCAACCAAAATTGATATTATTATTATTATTAGTAGTAGTAGTAGTAGTAGTATTATTAGTATTATTATTATTTCCTTTACCTGATGGACAACTTCAGTTTACGCATTGGCTGGTGCTCACACCAGCGGACCTGCTGCTTCTGAAAACCAGCGAACAGCAGGTCGAAGCCCTGCTTCGTTGCTTCTTGGCTTCAAGCAGCCCCATTGCAGACTGCAGTCAACAGAGAGAAATGATCATTTTTCATTTATCATTTTCTTGATAAACACCCTCAAGAACAACAGCCTCTCCGGTGTCCCCAACCATCCGCAGTGCTATGTGTGTGTGTGTGTGTGTGTGTTTGCAGTACATATGGCCCAAGAGATGAAGCTGTTTGTCAGCCTGCTGGTGTAGCAGGTCAAACGGGGGGGTTCTCATGTGATGGTCTTGGTTCTCCCCAGGCAGCAGGATGTGGTGGTATTTTCCAGGCTGGGCAGAGGGCAGCCGCTGAACTTTTGAGCAGTGTTCATGACCACCACACACCCAGACAGTATGTCCAAACGCTCTCCACCGAGCAGGGACAGAATGCCAGCAGCAGCTTTGTGTCCAGGTTGTCCTTCCTGATGACACATAGGAAGTGGAGCAGGAAATGACTCTTTAGGTGCATGAGCACATAGGTGGCATGTTGAAATCACTGCCATAAATAATGTAGTGAGGATCCAAAGCATCTTTATAGAAGCAAAGTTTTCTTCCGTTCCCCCTTATTCAAAGCCATCTTGTCTGGACTCCCCAGACAGTCCTAAGGCCGGGATGTGTTCAGCTGAGAAGGTGCATGGATGACTCTGTATATCACTCAGCTTGGTGCCAGGCGCCAAGAGTCTACAACGCCCCTTTTCACAAAGTCTCTGAAGAGAATCCAAACTCTCTGGCTGAATTCATGACACGTCAGGACACTCCCACATTGGTGTGAAGATGGAACCTGGATGAGAGACCCCAAGTGCCAAGCAAAAGTTCTTCCATACCTGTGATGTGAATGGGGGTCCTCAGTCTGAAACATGTCCAGGGAAATGCCATGCAGCCATAACACATGGTGGACTAGGAGGGCCCCTGGGCCAATGGCAGCTTGGGTGTGGCCACAAAATGTGCTGCTTTGGAGAACTGGTCCATGATGGTGAGGATGGAGGTCATTCTTGGCAAATTGGAGGACCAATTTGCCTATCAGGAGAAGGTGGATGTTGAGGTGTTGAGGATGCAGTTCTCTATCTCCTACACCGTGCACTTACGTACTTGGGGGGGGTACATTGTGAGGATGTTGTGTTTTGACTTCTCCAGTGTTTTTTTACTGAAGTCCATCCTAGCCTCCTGTAGGAGATACTTAACATCATGGCTGTACACCCCCCACCTACGCTGGATTTCAGACTATTTGACCAACAGGCCACAGTTTGTTTGTGCTGGGGGGCTGTAGGTCCTCCACATTGATCTGCAGCACTGGAGCTCCTCAGGGCACAGTGCTCTCACCCCTCCTCTTCACCCTCTATACTGCTGATTTTCAGTACAGCTCAGGTCCATGCCACATGCAGAAGTTCTCTTATGACACTGCAATTGTGGCCTGTATTAGGGAGAGTGAGGAGGAGGAGTACAGGGGGCCTGGTGGAGGATTTTGGGAGGTGGGGTCAGCAGAATAAGGTCCTGCTGAACATCCCAAAATGGAGGTGGTGCTCGATTTCCGATTGGAGGCCTTAAATTGTGTAGGGCCTTAAACTCCTTCTACTTTGATTTTAATTATGCTGAATTATTTATTGCTACTTTTTATATGTACTTTTAATATGTGTGCTTTTATTTGTGTGAATGGGAGCAACAGACCGCCACATTAAATATTCTGTTCATTTAAATCTCTTATAATAATGACATTAAAATTTTAATTATTTTTATTGATTTTACAGAATTTCTATAAAGGACAAAGGCTTTGTTTTCTGGGACAGTCGTTTCAGTGAACTATTTCATTTTCACAAATTAAATTAATGGCAGTGATGTAATTAGGCAGGCCTGGTGGCCAAGTGTTTAATTCTACTTGTTTCCAGTGCACAAGGTCCCTGTTCAGGACCCCCCCCCCCCCCCCCCCATTCTGTAATAGGGAGTTGCATCTGGAAGGGCATCAGGAAAACCTGTGCGAAATCAACATGCAGATCCACCTCAGATCTGCTGTGGTGAAGCCACAGGGACTGACTAATAGCAGTGATGTCAGCGTATCAATGAAGAATAATCTGTGGAAAGAATCACATGATGTTGGCTTTCTACAGTAGTGTTCAGAATAATAGTAGTGCTATGTGACTAAAAAGATTAATCCAGGTTTTGAGTATATTTCTTATTGTTACATGGGAAACAAGGTACCAGTAGATTCAGTAGATTCTCACAAATCCAACAAGACCAAGCATTCATGATATGCACACTCTTAAGGCTATGAAATTGGGCTATTAGTAAAAAAAAAAGTAGTAAAGGGGGTGTTCACAATAATAGTAGTGTGGCATTCAGTCAGTGAGTTTGTCAGTTTTGTGGAACAAACAGGTGTGAATCAGGTGTCCCCTATTTAAGGATGAAGCCAGCACCTGTTGAACATGCTTGTCTCTTTGAAAGCCTGAGGAAAATGGGACGTTCAAGACATTGTTCAGAAGAACAGCGTAGTTTGATTAAAAAGTTGATTGGAGAGGGGAAAACGTATATGCAGGTGCAAAAAAATATAGGCTGTTCATCTACAATGATCTCCAATGCTTTAAAATGGACAAAAAAACCAGAGACGCATGGAAGAAAATGGAAAACAACCATCAAAATGGATAGAAGAATAACCAGAATGGCAAAGGCTCACCCATTGATCAGCTCCAGGATGATCAAAGACAGTCTGGAGCAGGGGTAGGCAACCTGTTCCAGAAAGAGCCATGAGGGTGCAGGTTTTCTTTGCAGCCGCTGACTCCACCAGGTGATTTTACTGATTAACTGATTCCATCTGCTCAAAGTGATATTAATCAGTAAAATCACCTGGTGGAGTCAGCGGCTGCAAAGAAAAGCTGCACCCTCATGGCTCTTTCTGGAACAGGTTGCCTACCCCTGGTCTGGAGTTACCTGTAAGTGCTGTGACAGTTATAAGATGCCTGTGTGAAGCTAATTTATTTGCAATAATCCCCCGCAAAGTCCCTCTGTTAAATAAAAGACATGTGCAGAAGAGGTTACAATTTGCCAAAGAACACATCAACTGGCCTAAAGAGAAATGGAGGAATATTTTGTGGACTGATGAGAGTAAAATTGTTCTTTTTGGGTCCAAGGGCCGCAGACAGTTTGTGAGACGACCCCCAAACTCTGAATTCAAGCCACAGTTCACAGTGAAGACAGTGAAGCATGGTGGTGCAAGCATCATGATATGGGCATGTTTCTCCTACTATGGTGTTGGGCCTATATATCGCATACCAGGTATCATGGATCAGTTTGGATATGTCAAAATACTTGAAGAGGTCATGTTGCCTTATGCTGAAGAGGTCATGCCCTTGAAATGGGTGTTTCAACAAGACAATGACCCCAAGCGCACTAGTAAATCAGCAAAATCTTGGTTCCAAACCAACAAAATTAATGCCTCGCAGATGTGAAGAAATCATGAAAAACTGTGGTTATACAACTAAATACTAGTTTAGTGATTCACAGGATTGATAAAAAAGCAGTTTGAACATAATAGTTTTGAGTTTGTAGCGTCAACAGCAGATGCTACTATTATTGTGAACACCCCCTTTTCTACTTTTTTTTACTAATAGCCCAATTTCATAGTCTTAAGAGTGTGCATATCATGAATGCTTGGTCTTGTTGGATTTGTGAGAATCTACTGAATCTACTGGTACCTTGTTTCCCATGTAACAATAAGAACTATACTCAAAACCTGGATTAATATTCTTAGTCACATAGCACTACTATGATTCTGAACACTACTGTATTTGCTGTCAGTGATGCAACAATATGAAGATAATCACTTCAAAGAGGAGTGTGATTGATCATGACATGGTTGAAAACAGTGTGTTTCCCAAAGTAACTCATGCTGTTATAGCAGCTATTGATGAATGACGGTTGTTGCTGTCTGAGGGATTACAGCTGTTCAGTGTAGGCCTGCAACCTTTACACACTGAAATTCCTCCAGCATCCTTGAAATGTTTATTGATTTTGATCTACTGCAGAGGGAGAAATATGGAAATTCTTCCCCATTTTTCTTTGAGGAACATTGTTCTTAAAAATATAAAAATTTATCTCATGCATTTGTTAAAAAACAGGAGATCCTCTGCCCATCTTTGTTGCTCAAAGACTCAGCCTTTCGTAGATGCTGCTTCTGTACCAAATCATGATCACAAACGCCCCTTTATATTGTTTTTTACCATATTGATAAACCTAAATGGACCTCGTCCCAACATTTTCTTCTTTTTTTTGGATGTGTTTCAGGCCTGAAATGCAGGAACAGATGAACATTAACAAATGAAATGAAGTTGATCAGAAAAACACATGACATATTTTAGTGAAGCAGAATTCAAAGTAAACGGATTACTTCCATTTCTCATACTGTCCCAGAGCTGAATAAATTCTGGTTGTATTTTGGTCACATGTTAAAATTGGGTGGGTCCAGGTGTGAATGTGTTTGTCTCTGTGTGTTCCTGTGACTGACTGGCGTCCCGTCCAAGGTGAACCGTGCCTCTGGAACAATGATGGCTGGGATAGGCTCCACCCCCTTCCCGTAACTGGCAGAAGCAAATTCAGAAAATGAGTGGATGTTAAACTCTGTTGATACGCGAGTTTGCTGAAATGATCCACTGAAAACACGAGAAATTAGCACAAATAAGGAAACTAGGCTTAAGTGTCTGTACGCCTGTGAGTAAGAAGGTGTGTCTGTTACCTGTCCGCCCTGATGTTGTGGCCTCTGAGGTCTGTCCTCCTGCTGTGGTCCTCACTGACAGCTGGTACCTTTGACCGGGGGTCAGTCCCTGGAACACAGCCTGGGTGCGGTTGGGAGTCAGTGTGACCTCCTGGGGGATGGATCCCGGAGCTGACAGGGTCACCAGGTAGGAGTCCACTCCTCCTCTGGGGGGTGCCCATGAGGCCAGGAGAGTGTCTGAGCTGCCGTTGTTATGCAGCTCCAATTCTGAGGCTGATGCTGGAACTGGCAACAGAAACAATCACAGCCTGGTTTCTCCTCCTGTGATGCTCTGGATTATAAGTCTGCTTTTCCTGCCGTGAAACACTTTTTGAGCGGAGAAGTTCAGCTGTTCCCACCTTTCATTGAGTTTAGGTTACGCTGTTGCCAGCGTGGTTGCTGATGGTCAGGACGGTCTGGGTCTGACTCGTGCATGAGGCCGTGAGGGGATTTACTCTGAGATTTGGTGCCATATTAATTAATTGAAGTGAATTAAGTTTATTCTTTTGGTCTTGACAAACAAAAGAGTCACTCTCAGCAGCTTTTTATTAAGTAGAACCTGGGACCTGAGCCACTGTCAGACTGGAAGGTCAGTGCCCCACCCCCTTCCTGCCACAGGTACAGACAGATTTATGATCTTCATGTGGGCATGTCTGATAGGGTCAGCTGAGGCTGGACTGCAACCTGACAGGAAGGGCAGTGAGAAAACAAAAATCCTAAAATAACCTTGAATCAAGAGGGACCAGCATGTGGTGGCTGCTGGGTGGGAGAAGGTCAGATGGAGTCGTGTTGGAAAGTTAAAGAAAGAACTGCAAAGGGACTTGACTTAGGTTACAGAGCATCCAGAAAGTATTCACAGCGCTTCACTTTTTCCACATTTTGTTATGTTACAGCCTTATTCCAAAATGGATGAAATTCATTTTTTTATCCCCTCAAAATTCTACACACAAAACCCCATAATGACAATGTCAAAAAGTTTTTTTTAAATTTTGCAAATGTATTAAAAATAATAATAATAATAATGAAAAGCTAAGAAACTAAGAAAGTATTCACAGTCTTTGCCATGAAGCTCAAAATTGAGCTCAGGTGCCTCCTGTTTCCACTGATCATCCTTGAGATGTTTCTACAGCTTAATTGGAGCCCACCTGGGGTAAATTCAGTTGATTGGACATGATTTGGAAAGACACACACCTGTCTACATATAAGGTCCCACAGTTGACAGTCAGAGCACAAACCAAGCATGAAGTTAAAGGAATTGTCTGAAGACCTCAGAGACAGGATTGTCTGGAGGCACAAAGGGGATAGAAACATTTCTGCTGCTTTGAAGGTTCCAATGAGTACAGTGGCCTCCATCATCTGTAAATAGCAGAAGTTCAGATCCACCAGGACTCTTCCTAGAGCTGGCTGTCCGTCTAAACTGAGCGATCGGGGAAGAAGGATTCAAGGATTCAAGGATTCAAAAGAATTTTATTGTCATATGCACATAGGAACATGTTCCCTGCACAATGAATTGTGTCTACTGCATTTAACCCATCCTAATTGCCATTTAGGAGCAAAGGTTGCCTTTAGGCGCCCGGGGACCAGCTCCAGATGTACATCCCTGCCTAGGTCAACAGCAGGGCTGAGCAAACCATGACCGGCCTCATGACAACAGACGACACACACATAACACACAACACACATAAGCCAGCCCGGTACATGAACACATATAAAAGCACACACAAGGTAAAACAAGGGAGAGGAAAAACCTTCATAGCTGCTGTGTTAAACCACACAGCAGCAATGCAGGAAAAAAAAACCATCACCACAAAAAAAAAAAAACAATGATCACACACAGACGAGAGACGACAAGATGACGAGACGACGACCGAGATTTGAAAAGTCCAGTTATCAGACAGAACACTCTGGAGGCAGCCTTTAGGCGCCATCAACGGCCTTGTTTGTCCATCCTGGAGGGAAAAGGGGCCCAGCCCTGAACAGTCCACTGTCCACAGTCAACGTCAGAGCTGGAGAAAGTAAGGACTGGGGGAGACCAGGGTGTGAGGCTTAAGTGTTGTTCTTCTTCAGGAGGTTTTTATCACAGTGGCCTTGAAGTGCAGCTGTGTTTTGGGAAGCCAAATGAATATCCAGATTAGCAGACGCCTGAAAGATTCCACAGTCTGAAACAGAGTGGCTTTCAATACATCTGAATATAGGAGAGGAGATGTGGTCATTACTGACGATCAAAGTGGTTTTCCAGTGCAGCCATCCTCCCAGAGATGGTTTCCAACGTGCGGTTAACACCCGCCGACTGAGCTGACACTGCCCTTCCAATCGAATCAATCATGTGGGGCAGCCTGGACGGGCCAATTATTGCCACTTCCACCTTCTTAATTTTCCGGTAAACCAGCGCTACGCCCGCTCCACACAGCAGAAAGCCGGTCACCACCGAGCCAAATATATACACATCTTGGACGTCCTCCACAGACTGCGTGTAAAGGCACATGACCTGCCATTTCCTCCAACTGCCCATCACATAGCCCATCACATGCGTCCCGGCAGGACAGGTCGGGTCCTCCGCCCCCGAGTGTCTTGTAGAAAAAATAGTGTCAATTGCATTCAGAGACCACTTTAACAGATCCATTTTTTGCCGTTTTCCAGAAAAGTAAAGCTGGCAGCCTCACAGAGAACACGCTACAGAAGCAGGAAAGTTAGGGAGAGAGGGAGAGAGGAAAAATGCGTCCGTCTCGGCCGAGTACAAGGAGGCTAAAAAAAAAAAGAAGGACCTTAGTCAGGGATGTGATCAAGAACCCGATAGTCACTCTGTCAGAGCTCCAGCATTCCTCTGTGGAGACAGGAGAACCTTCCAGAAGGACAACCATCTCTGCAGCAATCCACCAATCAGGCCTGTATGGTAGAGTGTCCAGACAGAAGCCACTCCTTAGTTAAAGGCACATGGCAGCCCACCTGGAGTTTGACAAAAGGAACCTGAAGGACTCTCAGACCAGGAGAAACAAAATTCTCTGGTCTAATGAGACAAAGATTGAACTCTCTGGCATCATGTTTGGAGGAAACCAGGCACCATCTCTACAGTGAAGCATGGTGGTGGTAGCATCATGCTGTGGGGAATTTTTTTTAGCAGCAGGAACTGGGAGACTAGTCAGAATTGAGGGAAAGATGAATGCAGCAATGTACAGAGACATAGTGGATGAAAACCTGCTCCAGATCGCTCTTGACCTCAGACTGGGGCGACGGTTCATCTTTCAGCAGGACAATGACCCTAAGCACACAGCCAAGATATCAAAGGAGTGTCTTCAGGACAACTCTGTGAATGTCCTTGAGTGGTCCAGCCAGAGCCCAGACCTGAATCTGATTGAACTTCTCTGGAGAGATCTGAAAATGTCTGTGCGCCGACGCTCCCCATCCAACCTGATGGAGCTTGAGAGGTGCTGCAAAGAGAAATGGACCAAACTGCCCAAAGATAGGTGCACCAAGCTTGTGACATCATATTCAAGAAGACTTGAGGCTGGAATTGCATCAACAAGCTACTGAGCAAATGCTAAGAATACATATGTACATGGGATTGCTTTTGTTTTTAATAAATTTACAAAAATTCCAAAAAACTTTTTTCATGTAGTCATTATGGGGTGCTGTGTGTAGAATTTTGAGGAAAAAAATCATCTATTTTCAAATAAGGCTGTAACATAATAAAATGTTATGTCAGGAATAAATCACTGCATTAAATACCAGATTTAAGAAAACTAAAGTTTAAAAATACCCCAGTAACTTCATTGGATTCACTTTTTCGGTTCCAAGCCGAAGAATCAACAGACTAAAGTTCATTTGTAGTTCTAAACATATTTAGGGTGTTTTTTATTCACTTTTTGTCTCCCTACGATGTTATTCATGTGTCCTACAGCTCCAGTAATTGCATGCACATGGCAGATTATGAAAATTAGGCGATGATGTCATTGAGTGACTTCTAGTGATTGACCTGCTGTCTTGGTCTCTGTGTTCTGACAGCTTCTGGTTGCTGAACTCTGTGTTTTGGATAACTCTTCTGCCGAGCCCGTTCAGACTGATCACCTTAGTTCTTACCTTGGCCTGGGTTTTGATGACCCTTCTGTCCTCTGCTGTCCACTGTGTTTATTGCTACTATGGACAACAAAAACTGTTATGACTTTCTTGAGTCTCTCTGCTGAGGGTCCCAGCGGAACATGTTCTGTGACTTTTATCCGCGTTCTCTGTGTTTTTAGATTCCCATCATGCCTATAAAGTACAGACTGATCTACTGACCTGTCCCAGTGTCTGTGGATGTAGCGCTCTGCAGACCGACTGCTTCAGTCACCACGGTAACCGTGTACAGGGTTCCAGGCAGCAGGTCGTCCAGCAGCGTGGAGGTCACAGAGCTGTTGAGGGTCACGTTATTCACCAGAAGCCCGCCCTGGTCCTTCAGCAGGATGTGGAACAACTCTGTCCTGCCGGGCCCAGCCCGCCAGGACACATTGATGCTGCCAGAGGACAAGGAGGACACCTGGAGGTCGCTAACAGGGGAGGGAGCTTCAGGAGAAAACACAGACATATTAAAGTTTGACACTATGACAGTCCAAGTAAGAACCACAAGGAGAATAAAATGCAAATGAAGCAATTCACCATAATCAGAATCTTTAAGAAAATGTCCAACATTACCAAACAGTAAAAAAAAAAAAAAAAATATTTCCAACCACTTTTCTTCAGAAACGACTGGGGGACACATCCATGGACAACACTGAACAGGTCTCACACTTAATTTGCATGAAACACTAAAGGAAATAAACAGTTTTGTCCAACTGGACAGAGCAGATAAGTGAGGGAAGCCACCAAGACCTCGACACAACTCTGCAGGACAGACAGGCTGCTGCCTGTGACTGGACATCCAGCAATGGTGCAGCTTCTGTCTGCAGCATCGAGTCCCAAACAACACCCCTATAAGTCACTGACCGAGTCCTAAACTACACTCCTATACTCACAGACCCAGTCGCAAACTATGCTCCTATTACTAACTGGTTGAGTCCCGAATCACACTCCTATACTCACTGACTGAGTCCCAAACTATGCTCCTATACTCATAGAACCAGTCCCAAACAACGCTCCTATTACTCACTGACCAAGTCCCCAACCACACTCTGATTACTCACTGACCTAATCCCAAACAACACTCAAATACTCACTGACCAAGTCCCAAATGACCCTCCAATACTCACAGACCCAGTACCAAACTACGCTCCTATTAGTCACTGACTGAGTCCCAAACTATGTCCCAATACTCACTGACTGAGTCCCAAACCACACTCCTATACTCACTGTCCGAGTCCCAAACTACACTCCTAAACTCACTAGCCAAGTCCCAAACAACACTCCAATACTCACTGACGACTCCCAAACTACACCCCAATACTCACTGACCGAGTCCCAATCTACGCCCCTATACTCACTGATCGAGTCCCAAACTATGCCCCAATACTCACTGACTGAGTCCCAAACTATGCTCCTATACTCACAGAACCAGCCCCAAACTACGCTCCTATTACTCACTGACCGAATCCCAAACAACACTCCATTGCTCACGGACCAAGCCCCAAACAACACTCCTATTACGCACTGACAGAGTCCCAATCTACGCCCCTATACTCACTGACCGAGTCCCAAACTACACTCCTATGCTCACTGACCGAATCCCAAACACCACTGCAATACTCACAGACTGAGTCCCAAACCACGCTGCTATGCTCACTGACCGACACTTCACAAAGCTAATGCTCCTATATTCATTGACTGACACTTTCCAAAGCAAATACTGCTATACTCACTGACTGACACTTTCCAAAGAAAATGCTCCTATATTCACTGACCAAGTCTCAAACTACGCTCCTATTCTCACAGACCCAGTGCCAAACTACACTCCTATTACTCACTGGCTGAGTCCCAAACAACACTCCTATAACTCACTGACCGAGTCCCAAACAACACTCCTATAACTCACTGACTGATGCCAAAACTACACTCCTATACTCACAGACCCAGTCCCAAACTACACTTCCATACTCACTAATCGAGTCCCAAACTACACTCCTATAACTCACTGACTGAGTCCCAAACTACACTCCTATACTCACAGACCCAGTCCCAAACAACACTTCTATACTCACTGACCGAGTCCCAAACAACACTCCTATTACTCACTGACCAAGTCCCAAACACTCACTCATCACTCATCTTCAACCGCTTTTCTGGGTTGATGATGAGCATAGTTTGGGACTCAGCCAGCGAGTATAGGAGTGTGGTTTAGGACTCGGTCAGTGAGTTATAGGAGTGTTGTTTGGGACTCAGTCAGTGAGTATATAAGTGTAGTTTGGGATTCGGGCAGTGAGTAATAGGAGCGTAGTTTGGGACTGGGTCTGTGAGTACAGGAGTGTAGTTTGGGACTTGGTCAGTGAGTTTAGGGGTGTAGTTTGGGACTCGGCCAGTGAGAATAGGAGCGTAGTTTGAGACTTGGTGAGTGAGTATAGGAGCATTTGCTTTGGAAAGTGTCGGTCAGTGAGAATAGGAGTATTTGCTTTGGAAAGTGTCGGACAGTAAATATAGGAGCTTTAGCTTTGTAAAATGTCGGTCAGTGAGTATAGGCGCATTAGCTTTGTAAAGTAAAAGGAGTGTAGTTTGGGACTCGGTCAGTGAGTAATAGAGGTGTTATTTGCGACTTGGTCAGTGAGTAATAGGAGTGTTGCTTGCAACTCGGTCAGTGAGTATTAGGGAGTAGTTTGGGACTCGGTCAGTGAATATAGGAGTATAATTTGGGACTCAATCAGTGAATAAAGGGGTGCAGTTTGGGACTCAGCCAGTGAGTATAGGGGTGTAGATTGGGACTCTGTCAGTGAGTAATAGGAGCGGAGTTTGGCACTGGGTCTGTGAATATTGGAGTGTCATTTGGGACTCGGTGAGTGAGTATTGGAGTGCTGTTTGGGACTCTGTCAATGAGTATTGCAGTGTTGTTTGGATTCGGTCAGGGAGTAATCACAGCATGGTTTGAGACTCGGTCAGTGAGTATAGGAGTGTAGTTTGGGACTGGGTCTTTGAGTATAGGAGTGAAGTTTGGGACTCAGTGAGTTATAGGAGTGTTGTTTGGGACTCTGGACTGCTGGAAGCTGATGGAGTATTTTCATAAATTTCCCTGGTGGAAGTCACTGAGGTAGTCAAACAACTCCGCAGTGGCAAGGCCCCGGGGGTTGATGAGATCCATCCAGAAATGCTGAAGGCTCAGGGTGTGGAGGGATTGTCTTGGATGAGATGTCTCTTCAACATTGTGTTGAGGTCTGGGACAGTGCCTAAGGAGTGGCAAACTGGGATGGTGGTCCCCAGATTTAAAAAGGGGGACCAGAGAGTGTGTGCCAACTACAGGGGCATCACACTACTCAGCCTCCCTGGTAAAGTCTACTCCAGGGTGCTGGAAAGGAGGGTTTGTCCAATAGTCGAACCTCTAATTGAAGAGGAACAATGTGGGTTCCATCCTGGACGTGGAACAACCGACCAGCTCTTTACTCTCACAAGGATCCTGGAGGGTGCCTGGGAGTATGCCCACCCAGTCTACATGTGTTTTGTGGACTTGGAGAAGGTGTATGATTGGGTACCCCGGGAGATACTGTGGGAGGTGCTGCGGGAGTATGGAGTGAGGGGGTCTCTTCTCAGGGCCATCCAATCTCTGTACTCACAAAGCGAGAGCTGTGTTCGGGTGCTCGGCAATAAGTCTGACTCGTTTCTGGTGAGGGTTGGCCTCCTCCAGGGCTATGCCTTGTCACCAATCCTGTTTGTGATATTCATGGACAGGATATCGAGGCATAGTCAGGGAGAGTAGGGTTTCCGATTTGGTGGGCTTGGGGTCTCTCATCACTGCTTTTTACAGATGATGTGGTCCTGTTGGCTTCATTGGCCGGTGACCTCCAACACTCACTGGATCAGTTTGCAGCTGAGTGTGATGCGGCTGAGATGAGGATCAGTACCTCTAAATCTGAGGCCATGGCTTTCAGCAAGAAACCAATGGCTTGCCTGCTCCGGGTAGGGAATCTGGTCTTGCCCCATGTGACAGTGTTCAGATAGCTCGGGGTCTTGTTCATGAGTGAGGGGACAATGGAGCGTGAGATTGGCCGGAGAATCTGCGCACCAGGGGCGGTGTTGCATTCGCTCTATTGTACTGTTATGCCAAAAAAGGGAGCTGAGCCAAAAGGCGAAGCTCTTGATCTACTGGTCAAATACTCCTATACTGACTGGCTGACACTTTCCAAAGCAAATGCTCCTATACTCACTGACCGAGTGTCAAACTACGCTCCTATTCTCACTGGCCGAGTCCCAAACTATGCCCCAATACTCACTGACCGAGTCCCAAACTGCACCCCTTTATTCACTGATTGAGTCCCAAACTACACTCCTATACTCACTGATCGAGTCCCACACTACACTCCTATACTCACTAATCGAGTCCCAAACTACACCCCGATATTCACTGATCGAGTCCCAAACTACACTACTATGCATACACACTGACCCAGTCCCAAACTATGCCCCCCTAAACAACACTCCAATAGTCACTGAGTCACAAACTACACCCCAATACTCATTGATGAGCTTCAAACTACACCCCAATAGTCACTGACCGAGCCCCAAACAACGCCAATACTCACCTACAGAGTCCCAATCTACACCCCCATACTCACAGACCGAGTCCCAAACTACACTCCTATTCTCATACTCACTGAGCGACACTTTCCAAAGCAAATGCTCCTTTATTCACTGACCGACACTTCACAAAGCAAATGCTCCTATACTCACTGACCAAGTCTCAAACTACACTCCTACACTCACTGACTGACACTTTCCAAAGCTAATGCTCCTATACTCACTGACTGACATTTTACAAGTGAATGCTCCAGTACTCACTGACCAACACTTTACAAAGCTAACGTTCCTATACTCACTGACTGCAATGTCGGCATCCTAAGATGAGAAGCAATGTTGGGTAGTCTGGCCCAAGGAATGCATTTAACATCAGCCGGCATCTGTAATCTGACTTTGTGGGTGATAGAATCCCCTATCACTAATGTCTGGTGTTTCAGCCTGAAGATAGGGGTGGAAGTCACCTGTTGGCTCAAAGGGCTAACAACAGACATATCCAAGGCAGAAAATCGGGTTACAGACACGGCTCCCTGAAAGAGCCACCCTATCTGTTAGCATCACCAAAGGTTCATGTAGAGTGTAAGGTGATGTACTTTGTGCACCAGAAAATCCAAGCATGGAGCTGAGCTAGTGCTAGCAGAAATGCTAACCACTCAAGATTCACACAGGAGAAAATTAGTTTAAAAAAATTCACAAATTCACAATAAAAAATTCACAATAAAATTCACAATAGATGCACTTAAAAACTAAAAGAAGTCACCACTCATCTTCAACCGCTTATTTGGTATCAGGTCGCGGGGGCAACAGTTCCAGCAGGGGACCTCAGACTTGTCTTTCCCAGACAACATTGACCACCTCTGACTGTGGGATCCCGAAGTAATACCAGGCCAGTGTGGAGATATAATCTCTCCACCTAGTCCTGGTTCTTCCCTGTGGTCTCCTCCCAGATGGACATACCTGGAACACCTCCCTAGGGAGATGCCCAGGAGGCATCCTTACCAGATGCCCAAACTACCTCAGCTGGCTCCTTTCAATGCAAAGGAGCAGTGGCTCTACTCTGAGCTCCCCACGGATGATCAAACTTCTCACCCTATCTCTAAGGGAGACACCAGCCACCCTCCTGAGGAAGCCCATTTCAGCCGCTTGTACCCGCGAGCTTTTTCTTTCGGTCATGACCCAACCCTCATGACCATAGGTGAGAGTAGGAACGAGGACTGACCAGTAAATTGAGAGCTTTGCCTTTTGGCTCAGCTCCCTTTTTGTCACAACAGTACGGTAGAGCGAATGCAACACTGCCCAACTGCACCAATTCTCCGGCTAATCTCACGCGCCATCATCCCCTCACTCGTGAACAAGACCCCAAGATACTTGAACTCCTTCACTTGGGGCAAGACCTCATTCCCTACCCGGAGTAGGCAATCCATGGGTTTCCTGCTGAGAACCATGGCCTCAGATTTAGAGGTGTTGATCCTCATCCTCTATGAACAGTCTGTTTATAGGCAAGCACAGAAAATACACTGTGATCTCCTCCATCAGGAGTCTGAACCTTTACCATCTGGAATACAATACAGAGTCCCCAAGTGCAAACTGAACAGATACAAGAACTCTTTTGTTACAACCTCAATCAGTCTCCTGAATGCTGCAGGGGTTGTCCGGGAGCAGCGTTAAGGGCTTTGTGCATGAATATGTGCATGCATGTGTGAATATGTGTGTGTGTGTGTGTGTGTGTATGTGTGCCCGTGTGTGAATGCGCATGTGTACAAGTAAGGTGTGTACTTTAACTTATTATCTGTTTTAATCTGGTTTTTATGTTTTATTATTCTGTTTTAATTGTAAATTATATGATGGAAAATGTGCAGTATGCTGATGAATTGTCCACAGGCGTGCAAGCAGTGTACTGTTGTGTTGTTGTTGACTTGTTATTTTGTTGACTTACTGCACCTGAATACAGCTCTTGCTTTGTGAGTACAGAGACTGGATGGCCCTAAGAAGGTACCCGCTCACTCCATACTCCCGCAGGACCTCCCACAGTATCTCCCGGGGTACCCGATCATACGCCTTCACCTAGTCCACAAAACACATGTAGACTGGGTGGGCATACTCCCAGGCCCCCCCCAGGATCCTTGTGAGAGTGAAGAGCTGGTCGGTTGTTCCACGACCAGGAAGGAACCCGCATTGTTCCTTTTCAATCAGAGGTTCGACTACTGGTCGAACCCTCCTTTCCAGCACCCTGGAGTAGACTTTACTTGGGAGGCTGAGTAGTGTGATGCTCCTGCAGTTGGCACACACTCTCTGGTCCCTTTTCTTAAAATGTGGGGACCACCACCCCAGTTTGCCACTACTTAGGCACTGTCCCAGACCTCAACGCAATGCTGAAGAGACGTCTCATCCAAGACAGTCCCTCCACACCCAGAGCCTAAAAGAAGTGTTAAACATAAATAGAAGAAACAATTACAACCTTGTAGTGATTAGAAAAGCATAACTCGGGCCAGCACTCCATCCAGGAGTAAGTTACCAGATGTTCAAAGCTAATGCTCCTATTCTACTCGACTGACCCGTCACAATGCAATTTGTACCCATCCTTATGTGCCACAAACTGTGAGACTCTTCACTGTCTATGCTTCAAGACAAGGCCACCTATATCAGATCCAAGTCATGACCAAGACCTTAAAGGGTTGAGTGTGAGTCAAGACTAAGACTTTGTGATTTTGGAGTGGTAGAGCCCAAGTCAAGACCAGGTAAGTAAGCACTACAACAGTACTGCAGGGCATCCACAGTTGGAGGTTATGGTACTGAAGGAGAGCTATCTTCCAATCAGGAAGAAACTTTTAAAAGAAGACCTTGATCACAGGTATTCTTACCTGTAGCTGCTGTGGTCTGGGCAGGTGCAGAACTCTTATTACCAGCTGTTGCCACCAGAGACACGGTGTAGATTGTACCAGGGATCAGGGCGCTGAAGCCAGACTGAGGTGCGGCAGTGCTCATAATTCGGGTATTACGTCTGGATCCCAAGCTTTTGTCCTCCAGGGTGAGATCATACCAATCAACATGGCCATGAGACCGTGGCCACGAGACCCACAGCACCGTAGTCCCTTTGCTGGTGTGGGACAGACTCTTATGCTGGGCTTGGTCCAGATCCATCTTAATATGTATCCATGCTGGTGTGACCGGGTCTACGACAAGAAAGAAAGGTGGATTCTCTTCATTGGCTTCCTGTTAATTCTAGAATAGAATTTAAAATTCTTCTTCTTACATATAAGGTTTTGAATAATCAGGTCCCATTTTATCTTAGGGACCTCATAGTACCATATCACCCCAATACAACGCTTCGCTCTCAGACTGCAGGCTTACTTGTAGTTCCTAGGGTTTTTAAGAGTAGAATGGGGAGCAGAGCCTTCAGCTTTCAGGCTCCTCTCCAAAAGGTGATTCAGCACATGCGTAAAGACCTCTGGTCCAAAAGGTGATTCAGCACATGCGTAAAGACCTCTGGTCCAAACGGTGATTCAGCACATGCGTAAAGACGTCTGGTACAAATGTGCTTCAGCACATGTGTAAAGACCTTTGGTCCAAAAGATGCTTCAGTCCATGCGTAAAGACCTCTGGTCCAAACGGTGCTTCAGCACATGCGTAAAGACCTCTGGTCCAAAAGGTGCTTCAGCCCACGCGTAAAGACCTCTGGTCCAAAAGGTGATTCAGTACATGCGTAAAGACCTCTGGTCCAAACAGTGCTTCAGCACATGCGTAAAGACCTCTGGTCCAAAAGGTGATTCAGCACATGCGTAAAGACCTTTGGTCCAAAAGCTGCTTCAGCACATGCGTAAAGACCTTTGGTTCAAAAGATGCTTCAGTCCATACGTAAAGACCTCTGGTACAAAAGGTGCTTCGGCACATGCGTAAAGACCTGTGGTCCAAACGGTGATTCAGCACATGCGTAAAGACGTCTGGTACAAATGTGCGTCAGCACATGTGTAAAGACCTTTGGTCCAAAAGATGCTTCAGTCCATGCGTAAAGACCTCTGGTCCAAACGGTGCTTCAGCACATGCGTAAAGACCTCTGGTCCAAACGATGCTTCAGCACATGCGTAAAGACCTCTGGTACAAAAGCTGCTTCAGCCCATGCGTAAAGACCTCTGGTCCAAAAGGTGATTCAGCACATGCGTAAAGACCTCTGGTCCAAAAGATGCTTCAGCACATGCGTAAAGACCTCTGGTCCAAAAGGTGATTCAGCACATGAGTAAAGACCTCTGGTCCAAAAGGTGCTTCAGCACATGCGTAAAACCTCTGGTCCAAAAGGTGCTTCAGCCCATGCGTAAAGACCTCTGGTACAAAGGGTGCTTCGGCACATGTGTAAAGACCTCTGGTACAAACGGTGATTCAGCACATGCGTAAAGACCTTTGGTCCAAAAGATGCTTCAGTCCATACATAAAGACCTCTGGTACAAAAGGTGCTTCGGCACATGTGTAAAGACCTTTGGTCCAAAAGATGCTTCAGTCCATACGTAAAGACCTCTGGTCCAAACGGTGATTCAGCACATGCGTAAAGACCTTTGGTCCAAAAGATGCTTCAGCACATGCGTAAAGACCTCTGGTCCAAACGGTGATTCAGCACATGCGTAAAGACCTTTGGTCCAAAAGATGCTTCAGTCCATATGTAAAGACCTCTGGTACAAAAGGTGCTTCAGTCCATGCGTAAAGACCTCTGGTCCATACGATGATTTAGCACATGCTTAAAGACCTTTGGTCCAAAAGATGCTTCAGTCCATACGTAAAGACCTGTGGTCCAAACAGTGCTTCAGCACATGCGTAAAGACCTCTGGTACAAAAGGTGCTTCAGCCCATGAGTAAAGACCTCTGGTCCAAAAGGTGATTCAGCACATGCGTAAAGACCTCTGGTCCAAAAGATGCTTCAGCACATGTGTAAAGACCTCTGGTCCAAAAGGTGATTCAACACGTGTAAAGACCTCTGGTCCAAAAGGTGATTCAGCACATGCATAAAGACCTCTGGTACAAACGGTGATTCAGCACATGCGTAAAGACCTTTGGTCCAAAAGATGCTTCAGTCCATACGTAAAGACCTCTGGTCCAAACAGTGGTTCAGGACATGCGTAAAGACCTTTGGTCCAAAAGCTGCTTCAGCACATGCGTAAAGACCTTTCGTCCAAAAGCTGCTTCAGCACATGCGTAAAGACCTCTGGTCCAAACGGTGCTTCAGCACATGCGTAAAGACCTCTGGTCCAAAGGTGATTCAGCACATGCGTAAAGACCTCTGGTCCAAAAGATGCTTCAGCACATGCGTAAAGACCTCTGGTCCAAAAGGTGATTCAGCACATGCATAAAGACGTCTGGTACAAATGTGCTTCAGCACATGTGTAAAGACCTTTGGTCCAAAAGATGCTTCAGTCCATGCGTAAAGACCTCTGGTCCAAACGGTGCTTCAGCACATGCGTAAAGACCTGTGGTCCAAACTGTGCTTCAGCACATGCGTAAAGACCTCTGGTACAAAAGGTGCTTCAGCCCATGTGTAAAGACCTCTGCTCCAAAAGGTGATTCAGCACATGCGTAAAGACCTCTGGTCCAAAAGGTTCTTCAGCACATGCGTAAAGACCTCTGGTCCAAAAGGTACTTCAGCCCAAGCATAAAGACCTCTGGTACAAAAGGTGATTCAGCACATGCGTAAAGACATTTGGTCCAAAAGATGCTTCAGTCCATATGTAAAGACCTCTGGTACAAAAGGTGCTTCAGTCCATGCGTAAAGACCTCGGGTCCATACGGTGATTCAGCACATGCGTAAGGATCTTTGGTCCAAAAGATGCTTCAGTCCATATGTAAAGACCTCTGGTCTAAATGGTGCTTCAGCACATGCGTAAAGACGTCTGGTACAAAAGGTGATTCAGCACATGTGTAAAGACCTTTGGTCCAAAAGATGCTTCAGTCCATGCGTAAAGACCTCTGGTCCAAACGGTGATTCAGCACATGCGTAAAGACCTCTGTTCCAAACGGTGCTTCAGCACATGTGTAAAGACCTTTGGTCCAAAAGATGCTTCAGCAAATGCGTAACGAACTCTGGTACAAAAGGTGCTTCAGCCCATGCGTAAAGACCTCTGGTCCAAAAGGTTATTCAGCACATGCGTAAAGACCTCTGGTCCAAAAGATGCTACAGTCCATACGTAAAGACCTCTGGTACAAAGGGTGCTTCGGCACATGCGTAAAGACCTTTGGTCCAAAAGATGCTTCAGTCCATATTTAAAGACCTCTGGTACAAAAGATGCTTCAGTCCATATTTAAAGACCTCTGGTACAAAAGGTGCTTCAGTCCATACGTAAAGTCCTCTGGTCCAAACAGTGCTTCAGCACATGCGTAAAGACCTCTGGTCTAAACAGTGATTCAGCACATGCGTAAAGACCTCTGGTCCAAAAGGTGCTTCAGCACATGTGTAAAGACCTTTGGTCCAAACGGTGCTTCAGCACATGCATAAAGACCTCTGGTCCAAAAGATGCTTCAGCACATGCGTAAAGACTTCTGGTACAAAAGGTGCTTCAGTCCATGCGTAAAGACCTCTGGTCCACACGGTGATTCAGCACATGCGTAAAGACCTTTGGTCCAAAAGATGCTTAGTCCATACGTAAAGACCTCTGGTCCAAACAGTGCTTCAGCACATGCGTAAAGACCTCTGGTACAAAAGGTGCTTCAGCCCATGCGTAAAGACGTCTGGTCCAAAAGGTGATTCAGCACATGCTTAAAGACCTTTGGTCCAAAAGCTGCTTCAGCACATGCGTAAAGACCTTTGGTCCAAAAGCTGCTTCAGCACATGCGTAAAGACCTCTGGTCCAAACGGTGCTTCAGCACATGCGTAAAGACCTCTGGTCCAAAAGGTGATTCAGCACATGCGTAAAGACCTCTGGTCCAAAAGATGCTTCAGCACATGCGTAAAGACCTCTGGTCCAAAAGGTGATTCAGCACATGCGTAAAGACGTCTGGTACAAATGTGCTTCAGCACATGTGTAAAGACCTTTGGTCCAAAAGATGCTTCAGTCCATGCGTAAAGACCTCTGGTCCAAACGGTGCTTCAGCACATGCGTAAAGACCTGTGGTCCAAACTGTGCTTCAGCACATGCGTAAAGACCTCTGGTACAAAAGGTGCTTCAGCCCATGCGTAAAGACCTCTGCTCCAAAAGGTGATTCAGCACATGCGTAAAGACCTCTGGTCCAAAAGATGCTTCAGCACATGCGTAAAGACCTCTGGTCCAAAAGGTGATTCAGCACATGCGTAAAGACCTCTGGTCCAAAAGGTTCTTCAGCACATGCGTAAAGACCTCTGGTCCAAAAGGTGCTTCAGCACATGCGTAAAGACATTTGGTCCAAAAGATGCTTCAGTCCATATGTAAAGACCTCTGGTACAAAAGGTGCTTCAGTCCATGCGTAAAGACCTCGGGTCCATACGGTGATTCAGCACATGTGTAAAGATCTTTGGTCCAAAAGATGATTCAGTCCATACGTAAAGACTTCTGGTCCAAACAGTGCTTCAGTACATGCGTAAAGACCTCTGGTACAAAAGGTGCTTCAGCCCATGTGTAAAGACCTCCGGTCCAAAAGGTGATTCAGCACATGCGTAAAGACCTTTGGTCCAAAAGATGCTTCAGCACATGCGTAAAGACCTCTGGTCTAAATGGTGCTTCAGCACATGCGTAAAGACGTCTGGTACAAAAGGTGATTCAGCACATGTGTAAAGACCTTTGGTCCAAAAGATGCTTCAGTCCATGCGTAAAGACCTCTGGTCCAAACGGTGCTTCAGCACATGTGTAAAGACCTTTGGTCCAAAAGATGCTTCAGCACATGCGTAAAGACCTCTGGTCCAAACGGTGCTTCAGCAAATGCGTAACGAACTCTGGTACAAAAGGTGCTTCAGCCCATGCGTAAAGACCTCTGGTCCAAAAGGTTATTCAGCACATGCGTAAAGACCTCTAGCTCCAAAAGATGCTACAGTCCATACGTAAAGACCTCTGGTACAAAGGGTGCTTCGGCACATGCGTAAAGACCTTTGGTCCAAAAGATGCTTCAGTCCATATTTAAAGACCTCTGGTACAAAAGATGCTTCAGTCCATATTTAAAGACCTCTGGTACAAAAGGTGCTTCAGTCCATACGTAAAGTCCGCTGGTCCAAACAGTGCTTCAGCACATGCGTAAAGACCTCTCGTCTAAACAGTGATTCAGCACATGCGTAAAGACCTCTGGTCCAAAAGGTGCTTCAGCACATGTGTAAAGACCTTTGGTCCAAACGATGCTTCAGCACATGCATAAAGACCTCTGGTCCAAAAGATGCTTCAGCACATGCGTAAAGACTTCTGGTACAAAAGGTGCTTCAGTCCATGCGTAAAGACCTCTGGTCCATACGGTGATTCAGCACATGCGTAAAGACCTTTGGTCCAAAAGATGCTTAGTCCATACGTAAAGACCTCTGGTCCAAACAGTGCTTCAGCACATGCGTAAAGACCTCTGGTACAAAAGGTGCTTCAGCCCATGCGTAAAGACATCTGGTCCAAAAGGTGATTCAGCACATGCTTAAAGACCTTTGGTCCAAAAGATACTTCAGCACATGCGTAAAGACCTCTGGTCTAATCGGTGCTTCAGCACATGCGTAAAGACCTCTGGTACAAAAGATGCTTCAGCACATTTGTAAAGACCTTTGGTCCAAAAGACGCTTCAGTCCATGCGTAAAGACCTCTGGACCAAACAGTGATTCAGCACATGCGTAAAGACCTCTGTTCCAAACGGTGCTTCAGCACATGTGTAAAGACCTTTGGTCCAAAAGATGCTTCAGCACATGCGTAAAGACATCTGGTCCAAACGGTGCTTCAGCAAATGCGTAAAGACCTCTGGTACAAAAGGTGCTTCAGCACATGTGTAAAGACCTTTGGTCCAAAAGACGCTTCAGTCCATGCGTAAAGACCTCTGGTCCAAAAGGTTATTCAGCACATGCGTAAAGACCTCTGGTCCAAAAGATGCTTCATTCCATACGTAAAGACCTCTGGTACAAACGGTGATTCAGCACATGCGTAAAGACCTTTGGTCCAAAAGATGCTTCAGTCCATGCGTAAAGACCTCTGGTCCAAACGGTGCTTCAGCACATGTGTAAAGACCTTTGGTCCAAAAGATGCTTCAGCACATGCGTAAAGACCTCTGGTCCAAACGGTGCTTCAGCAAATGCGTAACGAACTCTGGTACAAAAGGTGCTTCAGCCCATGCGTAAAGACCTCTGGTCCAAAAGGTTATTCAGCACATGCGTAAAGACCTCTGCTCCAAAAGATGCTACAGTCCATACGTAAAGACCTCTGGTACAAAGGGTGCTTCGGCACATGCGTAAAGACCTTTGGTCCAAAAGATGCTTCAGTCCATATTTAAAGACCTCTGGTACAAAAGATGCTTCAGTCCATATTTAAAGACCTCTGGTACAAAAGGTGCTTCAGTCCATACGTAAAGTCCGCTGGTCCAAACAGTGCTTCAGCACATGCGTAAAGACCTCTCGTCTAAACAGTGATTCAGCACATGCGTAAAGACCTCTGGTCCAAAAGGTGCTTCAGCACATGTGTAAAGACCTTTGGTCCAAACGATGCTTCAGCACATGCATAAAGACCTCTGGTCCAAAAGATGCTTCAGCACATGCGTAAAGACTTCTGGTACAAAAGGTGCTTCAGTCCATGCGTAAAGACCTCTGGTCCATACGGTGATTCAGCACATGCGTAAGACCTTTGGTCCAAAAGATGCTTAGTCCATACGTAAAGACCTCTGGTCCAAACAGTGCTTCAGCACATGCGTAAAGACCTCTGGTACAAAAGGTGCTTCAGCCCATGCGTAAAGACATCTGGTCCAAAAGGTGATTCAGCACATGCTTAAAGACCTTTGGTCCAAAAGATACTTCAGCACATGCATAAAGACCTCTGGTCTAAATGGTGCTTCAGCACATGCGTAAAGACCTCTGGTACAAAAGATGCTTCAGCACATTTGTAAAGACCTTTGGTCCAAAAGACGCTTCAGTCCATGCGTAAAGACCTCTGGACCAAACAGTGATTCAGCACATGCGTAAAGACCTCTGTTCCAAACGGTGCTTCAGCACATGTGTAAAGACCTTTGGTCCAAAAGATGCTTCAGCACATGCGTAAAGACCTCTGGTCCAAACGGTGCTTCAGCAAATGCGTAAAGACCTTTGGTCCAAAAGACGCTTCAGTCCATGCGTAAAGACCTCTGGTCCAAAAGGTTATTCAGCACATGCGTAAAGACCTCTGGTCCAAAAGATGCTTCATTCCATACGTAAAGACCTCTGGTACAAACGGTGATTCAGCACATGCGTAAAGACCTTTGGTCCAAAAGATGCTTCAGTCCATACGTAAAGACCTTTGGTCCAAAAGATGCTTCAGCACATGTGTAAAGACTGGTCCAAAAGATGCTTCAGTCCATACGTAAAGACCTCTGGTACAAACGGTGATTCAGCACATGTGTAAAGACCTCTGGTCTAAACGGTGCTTCAGCACATGCGTAAAGACCTCTGGTACAAAAGGTGCTTCAGCCCATGCGTAAAGACCTCTGGTCCAAAAGGTGATTCAGCACATGCGTAAAGACCTCTGGTCCAAAAGATGCTTCAGCACATGCGTAAAGACCTCTGGTCCAAAAGGTGATTCAGCACATGCCTAAAGACCTCTGGTACAAACGGTGATTCAGCACATGCGTAAAGAACTTTGGTCCAAAAGATGCTTCAGTCTATATGTAAAGACCTCTGGTCCAAACAGTGCTTCAGCACATGCGTAAAGACCTCTGGTCCAAAAGGTGATTCAGCACATGCGTAAAGACCTTTGGTCCAAAAGCTGCTTCAGCACATGCGTAAAGACCTTTGGTCCAAACGGTGCTTCGGCACATGTGTAAAGACCTGTGGTCCAAACGGTGATTCAGCACATGCGTAAAGACGTCTGGTACAAATGTGCTTCAGCACATGTGTAAAGACCTTTGGTCAAAAAGATGCTTCATTCCATGCGTAAAGACCTCTGGTCCAAACGGTGCTTCAGCACATGCGTAAAGACCTCTGGTCCAAACGGTGCTTCAGCACATGCGTAAAGACCTCTGGTACAAAAGGTGCTTCAGCCCATGCGTAAAGACCTCTGGTCCAAAAGGGGATTCAGCACATGCGTAAAGACCTCTGGTCCAAAAGATGCTTCAGCACATGCGTAAAGACCTCTGGTCCAAAAGGTGATACAGCACATGCGTAAAGACCTCTGGTCCAAAAGGTGCTTCAGCACATACGTAAAGACATCTGGTCCAAAAGGTGCTTCAGCCCATGCGTAAAGACCTTTGGTACAAAGGGTGCTTCGGCACATACGTAAAGACCTCTGGTACAAACGGTGATTCAGCACATGCGTAAAGACCAATGGTCAAACGGTGATTCAGCACATGCGTAAAGACGTCTGGTACAAATGTGCTTCAGCACATGTGTAGGTCCAAACGGTGTTTCAGCACATGCATAAAGGCCTCTGGTACAAAAGGTGCTTCAGTCCATACGTAAAGACCTCTGGTCCAAACGGTGCTTCAGCACATGCGTAAAGACCTCTGGTCCAAACGGTGCTTCAGAAAATGCGTAAAGACCTCTGGTACAAAAGGTGCTTCAGCCCATGCGTAAAGACCTCTGGTCCAAAAGGTTATTCAGCACATGCGTAAAGACCTCTGGTCCAAAAGATGCTTCAGTCCATACGTAAAGACCTCTGGTACAAAGGGTGCTTCGGCACATGCCTAAAGACCTCTATTACAAACGGTGATTCAGCACATGCGTAAAGACCTTTGGTCCAAAAGATGCTTCAGTCCATACGTAAAGACCTCTGGTACAAAAGGTGCTTCGGCACATGCGTAAAGACCTCTGGTCCAAAAGATGCTTAGTCCATACATAAAGACAGTGCTTCAGCACATGCGCAAAGACCTCTGGTAGAAAAGGTGCTTCAGCCCATGCGTAAAGACCTCTGGTCCAAAAGGTGATTTGGCACATGCGCAAAGACCTTTGGTCCAAAAGATACTTCAGCACATGCGTAAGACCTCTGGTCCAAACAGTGCTTCAGTCCATACGTAAAGACCTCTGGTCCAAACGATGATTCAGCACATGCGTAAAGACCTTTGGTCCAAAAGATGCTTCAGTCCATACATAAAGACCTCTGGTAGAAACAGTGCTTCACCCCATGTGTAAAGACCTCTGTTCCAAAAGGTGATTCAGCACATGCGTAAAGACCTCTGGTCCAAACGGTGATTCGGCACATGCGTAAAGACCTCTGGTCCAAACGGTGCTTCAGCACATGCGTAAACACCTCTGGTCCAAACAGTGATTCAGCACATGAGTAAAGACCTTTGGTCCAAAAGATGCTTCAGTCCATACGTAAAGACCTCTGGTAGAAACAGTGCTTCACCCCATGTGTAAAGACCTCTGTTCCAAAAGGTGATTCAGCACATGCGTAAAGACCTCTGGTCCAAATGGTGATTCGGCACATGCGTAAAGACCTCTGGTCCAAATGGTGCTTCAGCACATGCGTAAAGACCTCTGGTCCAAACAGTGATTCAGCACATGAGTAAAGACCTTTGGTCCAAAAGATGCTTCAGTCCATATGTAAAGACCTCTGATACAAAAGGTGCTTCCGCACATGCGTAAAAACCTCTGGTCCAAATGGTGATTCAGCACATGCGTAAAGACCTTTTGTCCAAAAGATGCTTCAGTACATACGTAAAGACCTCTGGTCCAAACAGTGCTTCAGCACATGCGTAAAGACATCTGGTATAAAAGGTGCTTCAGCACATGCGTAAAGACCTCTGGTCCAAAAGGTGATTCAGCACATGCGTAAAGACCTCTGGTCCAAACAATGATTCGGCACATGCGTAAAGACCTCTGTTCCAAACGGTGCTTCAGCACATGCGTAAAGACCTTTGGTCCAAACGGTAATTCGGCACATGTGTAAAGACATCTGGTCCAAACGGTGATTCAGCACATGCGTAAAGACCTTTGGTCTAAAAGATGCTTCAGTCCATGCGTAAAGACCTCTGGTCCAAACGGTGATTCGGCACATGTGTAAAGACCTCTGGTCCAAACGGTGCTTCAGCACATGCGTAAAGACCTCTGGTCCAAACCGTGATTCGGCACTTGTGTAAAGACCTCTGGTCCAAACCGTGATTCAGTCCATACGTAAAGACCTCTTGTACAAAAGGTGATTCAGCACATGCGTAAAGACCTCTGGTATAAAAGATGCTTCAGCCCATGCATAAAGACCTCTGGTCCAAAATGTGATTCAGCACATGCGTAAAGACCTCTGGTATAAAAGGTGCTTCAGCCCATGCGTAAAGACCTCTGGTCCAAAAGGTGCTTCAGCCCATGCGTAAAGACCTGTGGTCCAAAAGGTGATTCAGCCCATGCGTAAAGACCTTTGGTCCAAAAGATGCTTCAGCCCATGCGTAAAGACCTCTGGTCCAAAAGGTGATTCAGCCCATGCGTAAAGACCTTTGGTCCAAAATATGCTTCAGCCCATG
This sequence comes from Thalassophryne amazonica, assembly GCF_902500255.1. Lineage (NCBI taxonomy): Eukaryota > Metazoa > Chordata > Actinopteri > Batrachoidiformes > Batrachoididae > Thalassophryne > Thalassophryne amazonica. The sequence continues at coordinate 51,579 of NW_022986264.1, forward strand.
CGCAAAGACCTCTGGTCCAAAAGGTGATTCCGCCCATGCGTAAAGACCACTGGTCCAAACGGTGATTCGGCACATGTGTAAAGACCTCTGGTCCAAACAGTGATTCAGCACATGCGTAAAGACCTTTGGTCCAAAAGATACTTCAGTCCATATGTAAAGACCTCTGGTACAAAAGGTGCTTCGGCACATGCGTAAAAACCTCTGGTCCAAATGGTGATTCAGCACATGCGTAAAGACCTTTGGTCCAAAAGATGCTTCAGTACATACGTAAAGACCTCTGGTCCAAACAGTGCTTCAGCACATGCGTAAAGACCTCTGGTACAAAAGGTGCTTCAGCACATGCGTAAAGACCTCTGGTCCAAACAATGATTCTGCACATGCGTAAAGACCTCTGGTCCAAACGGTGCTTCAGCACATGCGTAAAGACCTTTGGTCCAAACGGTAATTCGGCACATGTGTAAAGACATCTGGTCCAAACGGTGATTCAGCACATGCATAAAGACCTTTGGTCCAAAAGATGCTTCAGTCCATGCGTAAAGACCTCTGGTCCAAACGGTGATTCGGCACATATGTAAAGACCTCTGGTCCAAACGGTGCTTCAGCACATGCGTAAAGACCTCTGGTCCAAACCGTGATTCGGCACTTGTGTAAAGACCTCTGGTCCAAACCGTGATTCAGTCCATACGTAAAGACCTCTTGTACAAAAGGTGATTCAGCACATGCGTAAAGACCTCTGGTATAAAAGGTGCTTCAGCCCATGCATAAAGACCTCTGGTCCAAAATGTGATTCAGCACATGCGTAAAGACCTCTGGTATAAAAGGTGCTTCAGCCCATGCGTAAAGACCTCTGGTCCAAAAGGTGCTTCAGCCCATGCGTAAAGACCTGTGGTCCAAAAGGTGATTCAGCCCATGCGTAAAGACCTTTGGTCCAAAAGATGCTTCAGCCCATGCGTAAAGACCTCTGGTCCAAAAGGTGATTCAGCCCATGCGTAAAGACCTTTGGTCCAAAAGATGCTTCAGTACATACGTAAAGACCTCTGGTCCAAACAGTGCTTCAGCACATGCGTAAAGACCTCTGGTACAAAAGGTGCTTCAGCACATGCGTAAAGACCTCTGGTCCAAACAATGATTCTGCACATGCGTAAAGACCTCTGGTCCAAACGGTGCTTCAGCACATGCGTAAAGACCTTTGGTCCAAACGGTAATTCGGCACATGTGTAAAGACATCTGGTCCAAACGGTGATTCAGCACATGCATAAAGACCTTTGGTCCAAAAGATGCTTCAGTCCATGCGTAAAGACCTCTGGTCCAAACGGTGATTCGGCACATATGTAAAGACCTCTGGTCCAAACGGTGCTTCAGCACATGCGTAAAGACCTCTGGTCCAAACCGTGATTCGGCACTTGTGTAAAGACCTCTGGTCCAAACCGTGATTCAGTCCATACGTAAAGACCTCTTGTACAAAAGGTGATTCAGCACATGCGTAAAGACCTCTGGTATAAAAGGTGCTTCAGCCCATGCATAAAGACCTCTGGTCCAAAATGTGATTCAGCACATGCGTAAAGACCTCTGGTATAAAAGGTGCTTCAGCCCATGCGTAAAGACCTCTGGTCCAAAAGGTGCTTCAGCCCATGCGTAAAGACCTGTGGTCCAAAAGGTGATTCAGCCCATGCGTAAAGACCTTTGGTCCAAAAGATGCTTCAGCCCATGCGTAAAGACCTCTGGTCCAAAAGGTGATTCAGCCCATGCGTAAAGACCTTTGGTCCAAAAGATGCTTCAGTCCATGCGTAAAGACCTCTGGTCCAAACGGTGATTCGGCACATATGTAAAGACCTCTGGTCCAAACGGTGCTTCAGCACATGCGTAAAGACCACTGGTCCAAACGGTGATTCGGCACATGTGTAAAGACCTCTGGTCCAAACAGTGATTCAGCACATGCGTAAAGACCTTTGGTCCAAAAGATACTTCAGTCCATATGTAAAGACCTCTGGTACAAAAGGTGCTTCGGCACATGCGTAAAGACCTCTGGTCCAAATGGTGATTCAGCACATGCGTAAAGACCTTTGGTCCAAAAGATGCTTCAGTACATACGTAAAGACCTCTGGTCCAAACAGTGCTTCAGCACATGCGTAAAGACCTCTGGTACAAAAGGTGCTTCAGCACATGCGTAAAGACCTCTGGTCCAAACAATGATTCGGCACATGCGTAAAGACCTCTGGTCCAAACGGTGCTTCAGCACATGCGTAAAGACCTTTGGTCCAAACGGTAATTCGGCACATGTGTAAAGACATCTGGTCCAAACGGTGATTCAGCACATGCATAAAGACCTTTGGTCCAAAAGATGCTTCAGTCCATGCGTAAAGACCTCTGGTCCAAACGGTGATTCGGCACATGTGTAAAGACCTCTGGTCCAAACCGTGATTCGGCACGTGTAAAGACCTCTGGTCCAAAAGGTGATTCAGCCCATGCGTAAAGACCTTTGGTCCAAAAGGTGATTCAGCCCATGCGTAAAGACCTCTGGTCCAAAAGGTGATTCAGCCCATGCGTAAAGACCTTTGGTCCAAAAGATGCTTCAGCCCATGCGTAAAGACCTCTGGTCCAAAAGGTGATTCAGCACATGCGTAAAGACCTTTGGTCCAAAAGGTGATTCAGCCCATGCGTAAAGACCTTTGGTCCAAAAGGTGATTCAGCCCATGCGTAAAGACCTTTGGTCCAAAAGGTGATTCAGCCCATGCGTAAAGACCTTTGGTCCAAAAGGTGATTCAGCCCATGCGTAAAGACCTCTGGTCCAAAAGGTGATTCAGCCCATGCGTAAAGACCTTTGGTCCAAAAGGTGATTCAGCCCATGCGTAAAGACCTCTGGTCCAAAAGGTGATTCAGCCCATGCGTAAAGACCTTTGGTCCAAAAGATGCTTCAGCACATGTGTAAAGACCTCTGGTACAAAAGTTAAAGGGAAGTATGGTAAAGTTGGGACCTAATTGAACTGAGGGTGTCCAGGACACACATCATCTTTGGATGTGGAGTCGGTCTTTGCGGTTTGGATCACCTTGTTTGTCCTCTTTCTCTGTGTCCTTTTGATGTCTTACGATACAGTGACATCAGAATGTATCATCGTGAAGCATATGCTTACATCACATCCTCTGTTGCCAGGGAGACCAAGCAGTTCCTTGACAGTCACGTAAACTGGAAACGACTGGAGCTTGAATAGGCATAAAACTGCACTGCACTGATGTTCTGATCCTGGAGGAGGTGCTAGATTTTTTTAACAGTGAAGAACAGAAAGGAACCTCCTTCTAACACGAACCATTGTGTTCCTGTGCTGGATTATGTAAACCTCAGTGAGCTGTTTTTGGGTGTGAATGCATTGGAAGTTTTCAGTGTGTGTTTCCGGTCTTTGTGCTCCAGGAGAGCCGGCGATGAAGGAGGTGATACCATTGTTTCAGTTGCTGGAAGAATGTGTTTTTTCTTTTCTTCAGGAGAATGACACGTGTGGTCAAGCAAGTGTTAGCTGAGACAGGAAGCAAAAAAAAAAAAAAAGGGGGGGAAACACAAACTCCACCCTGGATTCTGGCTTCCTAATGGAGGAACCTTCACAGATTCCTAAACAATCCTGTTGGCAGACTGCTGACACCCAGTGGACAATGCCCGACACTAGGAGCAGGAATTCCAGACCCTTGAGAGAACTGCTGGAACAATTCTGTTCAATAATGCTACATCTACTCTGACAAGAAAGTGCCATGGCCAAGAACGTCCAAAAATATTCCAAGAAGACATTTTTCTACCAGTGAACAAAATCTCATGGAATACTCTTTTCACGGAGGGACACAGATGTATCGTAACTTTGAGCAGGTGCAAGTAGCAGATAGAGCCAGAAACCAACAGCTCAAATTGTGTGACAAATATCTTCTGTTATTACAATGAAAACTAAAACTTTGTATGTTCATTTAAGATGACTTCCTGTGATCCATAATAAATGTTGAACAAAAATGTCCTAATACCGGAGGCTGTCTGTGCATCAGCGAGACAACTGGGCTGATGACCAGTCACCCAAAGACCAGGAACTACACTGAGAACCGTACCACTGTGTGTGCTTCATCAGCATTGGTGTCTGCTGTGTGGAGTTATTTTTTTTTTCTTGATAAATTGTCTTATTTTCATGATAACAATAGACAACTATGTACAAGAAATAATACAAGTCTGTTGGTGTATATAATCAAGAGCCAAATTTCAAGGCAATGCACACAAAAGGCAGAGATGCATTTGGTTTAATAACTGCCACAGGGAACCATAATCATTCCAAATAACTATATACTGGAAATTAAAATAAATATAATGATGTAAAATATAATATAAAATATAACTTTAAAGAAAAATACCGTATGTCTGGTGTACCTTATTGAATTAAAAAACAAGATAAATTTGTAAGTATACATGATAATTAAATATTATAAAATTCTACGGGCCTGATTTACTGTAGGTGTAAAAATGCTCAAACACTGTAGCTCCTGCATTAAATGTTTTTGATGATTTACTGTCAGAGTGCACTGAGGAGCGTATCTTTTCAGTGCACAAAATAGCATATTTTGTCCATTCAACACATTTAAATTCTTGGATATGCAATCTGGGACATGTCCACCAGAATGTGCATAAATGTGGGTGTTAAACATGCAAAAATATATGGTCTGAAATTTGAGGGGTTGAGTTTGCACCTGCAATTTAGTATGTTATAATTAAATCTGATTAAAAGTCATCCCCTGTGAGCTGTTTGGGCATGCATTTCTTTATTTTCAGTCAATAATTTTCTTAACACAAAATACACCACAATTAAAATTCATTTATGGCCAATTTTTACAACATAAAACTTAATTTGGCATACATCATATATTTCCATTTCCCCATTTTTGCTAATGTTACATTTCTTTTGGGATTTTATCTTTTCAGGTTGTGTACAACCCCTGGCAAAAATTATGGAATCACCGGCCTCAGAGGATGTTCATTCAGTTGTTTAATTTTGTAGAAAAAAAAAAAGCAGATCACAGACATGACACAAAACTAAAGTCATTTCAAATGGCAACTTTCTGGCTTTAAGAAACACTATAAGAAATCAAGAAAAAAAGATTGTGGCAGTCAGTAACGGTTACTTTTTTAGACCAAGCAGAGGAAAAAAAATATGGAATCACTCAATTCTGAGGAAAAAATTATGGAATCACCCTGTAAATTTTCATCCCCCAAATTAACACCTGCATCAAATCAGATCTGCTCATTGACATTGACCCTATGTGTCTTTTCGCAAGGAATGTTTTCACAGTTTTTGCTCTATGGCAAGATGCATTATCATCTTGAAAAATGATTTCATCATCCCCAAACATCCTTTCAATTGTCCAAAATATCAACGTAAACTTGTGCATTTATTGATGATGTAATGACAGCCATCTCCCCAGTGCCTTTACCTGACATGCAGCCCCATATCATCAATGACTGTGGAAATTTACATGTTCTCTTCAGGCAGTCATCTTTATAAATCTCATTGGAACGGCACCAAACAAAAGTTCCAGCATCATCACCTTGCCCAATGCAGATTCCAGATTCATCACTGAATATGACTTTCATCCAGTCATCCACAGTCCACAATTGCTTTTCCTTAGCCCATTGTAACCTTGTTTTTTTTCTGTTAAGGTGTTAATGATGCCTTTTGTTTAGCTTTTCTGTATGTAAATCCCATTTCCTTTAGGCGGTTTCTTACAGTTCGGTCACAGACGTTGACTCCAGTTTCCTCCCATTCGTTGCTCATTTGTTTTGTTGTACATTTTTCGATTTTTGAGACATATTGCTTTAACTTTTCTGTCTTGACGCTTTGATGTCTTCCTTGGTCTACCAGTATGTTTGCCTTTAACAACCTTCCCATGTTGTTTGTATTTGGTCCACAGTTTAGACACAACTGACTGTGAACAACCAACATCTTTTGCAACATTGCGTGATGATTTACTCTCTTTTAAGAGTTTGATAATCCTCTTCTTTGTTTCAATTGACATCTCTTGTGTTGGAGCCATGATTCATGTCAGTCCACTTGGTGCAACAGCTCTCCAAGGTGTGTTCACTCCTTTTTAGATGCAGACTAACGAGCAGATGTGATTTGATGCAGGTGTTAGTTTTGGGGATGAAAATTTACAGGGTGATTCCATAGTTTTTTCCTCAGAATTGAGTGACTCCATATTTTTTTCCTCTGCTTGGTCTAAAAAAGTAACCGTTACTGACTGCCACAATCTTTTTTTCTTGATTTCTTATAGTGTTTCTTAAAGCCAGAAAGTTGCCATTTGAAATGACTTTAGTTTTGTGTCATGTCTGTCATCTGCTTTTTTTCTACAAAATTAAACAACTGAATGAACATCCTCCGAGGCCGGTGATTCCATCATTTTTGAGGTTGTATCTGTCCAGATGTGGACTGAACACTTCTATGCACCTTTATGTGCTGGACAGCTCCAGACAGCCCCCACCTCTGATCTATGTGCTCCATAGTATACAGACTAGGGATACAACTTTCTTGCAACCCCATAGTCCTGCATCATATTCTGATTAGATTTAGTTAGAAAACAATGAAAATCAATTATTATTATTATTATTATTGTATTTGTTCAAACAAATTCATCCATGACTAACCATCCATTTTCTACTTATTTGGGTGGATTTCCAAAAAACTAGAACCCTGGTTCAATAAAAAAAAAAAAAAATGGGTGAGGGGGCATGAAGACTCAGCAATACAATCAAATCACCACTGAAGTCTTATTGAATTTAATTTTGCACTTAAGAGTCATTAACACACATAAAATCCTCATTGACATATTGCTCTCTATGTCAGGCTACTTCATTTTTCTCTTCTCTCTTGTCTGTTTTATATATATATATTTTATCTTTTCTTCTTATGTCACGTTACCACCAGCTGTCATGTGTCCAGTTATTCTTAATAAATCACCTGCAAAACATTCTTCAACCGAACACACAAAAGTTTGGAAAGTTCACACAAATCAACACTTATCAACACTTGTTCTCTGGGATCTGAGGTATATAACAGACATTTTCACACCAACGGTTCGACCTGTGTTCAGTGAGGTACCTTTACACTTTTGGGTTGATCGCTCATTTAAATTATTGCCCATAAGCTGAAGATGAGCTTCTGGAGTCTTAAGGTTAAAGGTCAGAGGTTTTTGGTGATGCTGATATCATGTGTGTGTGTGTGTATATATATATATATATATACACACACACACACACACACACACACACAATAGCCAAGTGGCTTCTGTGTGCCCATGTGTGTTTGGCTTCGATCACACAAAACCGCAGAGGGCTGACATTTGCCATTTGGTATGTTTATATACGAGGTCTATTAGAAAAGTATCCGACCTTATTATTTTTTCAAAAACCATATGGATCTGAATCACGTATGATTACATCAGACATGCTTGAACCCTCGTGGGCATGCGAGAGTTTTTTCACGCCTGTCGGTTACGTCATTCACCTGTGGGCAGTCTTTGAGTGAGGAGTCGTCCACCCGCTCGTCGATTTTTTTCATTGTTTAGGAATGGCTCAGAGACTGCTGCTTTGTTTGATAAAAATTTTTTCAAAACTTTAAAGCACAACTGAGTGGACACCATTCAATAAATTCAGCTGGTTTTCGGTAAAAATTTTAACGGCTGATGAGAGATTTTGGTCTGGTAGTGTCGCTTTAAGGACGGCCCACGGTGCCTGACGGCGATCTGCGCTTCGAGGCGGCAGCGTCTCACCATTTCAAGTTGAAAACTTCCACATTTCAGGCTCTGTTGACCCAGTAAGTCGTCAGAGAACAGAGAACTTTCAGAAGAAGTCGGCATGAGGAGTTTATTCGGACATTCCATTGTTAACGGACATTTTGTAATGAAAGAACGTGCGGGCAGAGTCGCATGTCGGGCCGGACCCGACCGCGGGGGGTCACGGCAGGAAAAACACCTCCGTTGGAAACCTTAACGGACAGGTTGGAACATGCCCAAGCTGTTAAACAATTTCTCAGTTACTCACTTGTTGAAAGCCATTAAAAGCCGCCTGAATTTTACAAATTTTTCAACACGGAGGTGTTTTTCCTGTCGCGGCGCACACAGATTCGCCGAGTTGTCACGGAAACGACTCAGCGAATTTACGCGTACGTCTTTCATTAAAAAATGTCCTTAAACAGTGGAATGTCGGCATAAAGTCCTCATGCCAGCCTCTTCTGAATTTTCTCTGTTCTCTCACGACATCCTGGGTGAATTAAGCCTTAAATTAGGATGTTTTCAGCTCGAAACAGGCCGACGACGGCACCTGGAAGCGCTGCACGACGTCCTGCGCCGTGGGAAGTCCTTACAGTGACAGAAACACCCCATAATCTCTCATCAGCCGTTAAACTTTTCACTGAAAACCAGCTAAATTTCTCAAATAGTGTCCACTCGGATATTCCTCACAGGTCCAGAAAAAATGTTGATAAAGCAACGCGCGCCGTCTCGAGCAGCGTGTGAAACAAAGTAATTCAGCCGAGTGGGCGGGACCACATCTCACTCAAGGCCTGCCCACAGGGAAATGACGTCACCGACACGCGTGAAAAAACTCACGCATGCGCACGAGGGTTCAAGCATGATTGGTGTAATCGCATGTCATTCAAATCCATATAGTTAAAAAATAAATAAAAGTGTCGGTTTCTTATCTAACAGACCTCGTACTTTGGGTCAAGGATGAACACTGAAAAAACACATCGCTGATATGAGGACTAATATTTTGGAAAAACTACAGATATTATCTAACAACACTCAACAATGTGATAATTACATTGTGGACTCACACTCCAATCCAGCAGGGGGTGGTATATCATCTAAATATTTAAAAGTGTGTGTGTGAGATTTTTTTTCATATGTTCAATGTAAGTAAATACATGGATGACACAAGAAAATGGCTGAGTACTTCTAAAAACTGTTGAGGTCTAAGGTTCTAAGAACATTCTGGACTCACACAACATTCCTACTCATTATAGAAACTAGTAAATATAAAATCTCTTTTCAATGCAACATTCTGATCTGCAAGATTTTCTTCAGGCCATAATATTAAGAACAGGCAATAATTATAATCCACTACATCTACTCTTAAATCTTTAAATTAAGGGTGTAACGGTACATGTATTTGTATTGAACCCTTTCGGTACGGGACGTTCAGTTCAGTACAGGGCTGTTCATGGGTGAGTTCGCATTATGTGTGTTTACATTCAGTGTTGCCTACTTAGCAACTTTTTCGCTAAATCTGGCCACTTTCCAAACCATCTTGACAACTTATTTCCTCAAAAGCGACAAGTGACAAATCTAGCTACTTTTCCTGGTGTTACTGGAGATTTTTCTGATGTTTGGCAACTGAAAGTGAAAGTCTCTGTTGTCACCTCCTCCTCTGCTGCCTGCAGCAGCCTGTAAAGTGCTAAGCGGAGGGATGTCTAAAATCCTCCTCACTCAGACTCACTCAGCCTACTGACCTCGTTTGCTGCGCTGTGATTAAATAGTCCCCAGACTTTGAGAAGCCCTGGCCTTGAGAAGTTATTTTATTTTAATAAGTGATGGCCAATTTTAATGGCAAAATAAATAAACAAACCATGAATCAAGTTTATTTGTGGTTATAAATATTTTTAAGGTGATTTTACTAACTTTATTGCCTCTCCCAAAATGTTTTTGCTTTTAAAACTTTATTTAAAAAGATATATTAACAAACATTAAATGGACAGTTAACAGAAAGATAGAAAATAAAATAAATTGTACAAAAGTAAAGGTATTCTTTAACATTAATTCTCTTTTTAAAATCCCTTATAGAATGTGACAGTTTTGGACAAGTTAATTTTTCTGGCAAAAAAATATGAAGGTTGAATAAAATTGAACAGGGTTCATGCTGGAACCATTGTGCTGCTCTTTACTTGTGGAAAAGTTTTTGTTAAAAGCTGTTTACTAGGAATTTATTTTTTATAATATTTCATACATTTGATGTTTATTTGAGAACATTTTATTTAACTTATTACCAGGCAGCACTTTGCAGTTGTTTTATTTTCCTGTTTGTATAATGTTACAATAAATTGTTCGTTTAAACAAGCAAATTTAGGTTTTGCATTTTGTTCCCAAACTGTACCAAAAATAAACTGTGACCTCAGTACCGAGGTACATACTGAACCGTGATTTTTGTGTATCTTTACATCCCTACTTTAAATAATTTCAAATAACAATATGTGTGGCTACCATGTCTCTGTGGTAGAAAATCAAGCACAGCGACGGCCTCGTGCATCCGCTGGAACACAGGAAGAGCACGAGGCGGGAAGTGGCTCGAGGGAATGCAGTCCAAGTGCCTGGAAACAAACACTCAGGGCCCGGTGATCTCTTTTGTTACCGAGCTCTCACTATTCTGAGCGGTGCTCCGTGTTCCAGCCGGAAGACTCTGACAGCCATCGAGGGTTCACATGTGCACGGAGGTCACGACCCTCGCTAAGTAAAGTGGTGGCTGTCAGACCCCCCGGGTCACTGCGGACCCACACCGAGCTGGAAAGTACAAACAGAGTCTACAAAAGAAATGACTGCAAAATTGTTATTATTATTATTATTATTATTATTATTACGACTGCCAAGGCTGTAATAAAATCATTGGGTTTATTTATTTTTCTGTCTGTCTGTTAGCAGGATTATGTCACAACTACTTCACAGATTTTAACAAGATCTGTGCCACAGATAGATATTAGGACATGGAAGACTCCATCAAATTTTGGAGGCGATCTGGGTCCGGGTCTACATTCTGGCTCAGGATTTCACTTTGTATAGACTTTGAAGGATTACGTCACAACTACTTCACGGATTCTCACCAAATTTACACCATAGATAGATACTGAGTGTTAGATATACTCTGGTTTGGAGAAGATCCAGCCTGTCTCCAATGCGCTGCCCCAGCCACTCTTAACCACATCCAGGTGGGTTTAAGAGTGGCAAACACAGTTGTGTATGTACAGAGTAAGAGTAGTCTTACTCTGTGTCAGCTGTATCAGTGGTCAGTATTACTGAAACCACTCCAAATGACTTAGGCTTATAGACACAGCCCCTCTGAATGGTTTGACCAAATTTCAACTCAATCTGATGAAAATTACTCCAAATTTAAGGTACACAAACAAGTGAAAAGTCATTTGAACACCGACCAGTCTTGTCAAAACATCTTTTTGCTGTTTACTTTCAGTTTTCACGAGTGATTGATTTGCACTTCCTGGCCACCGTACCATGGCACAAACATTTCAAATTCAGTGGCTGAGAGAAAGAAGAGAAAGTCAGTGGTACACTTGGAAGTCTTATGGAAAGCTGTGTTTGGTGTTTTGGCTCTTTTCCGTTCAGTTTTCACTCACTCTAAAAAGTGTCATTCAGTGTCTTTGTGTATGTCACAGTAAGAAACAAACACAAACACTGACTGAGTTGGATATACAAATGAAATGCCTAAAGGTTTAACAGTTCACATAACTTTGCATTGATTATTTAAGTTTATTTCATTGAAATAAATTAGCATTTGGTTAAAAAATTATATTTTTGGAATATCCTTAATTTATTTGGCAAATTTCATATAAAATATTTGGAAAGGACTACTCATACCACAACTGGGCATTTTACGTATCCGGCCCTGTGGCTGACTCGGGTCGGCCCACAAATACCTGGAAATTAAAGAATAAAATATTTACTATTCTATCAAGTTAGTGTTGTTGGTGACCTTCGTCCACCTCAAGCTGTTTGTGGCTGCATGTGCGTGTCCTCTGGAGTATAGCTGAGCCTAGCTGGCACAGAGAGATCGCCCCATGCCACACAGCCTGGCATGGTGCCATCACAACCCCCACACAGCGTTCCCATGATCCATGGGGAACTATCTGTGGGCACAGTGCCAGGGACCGTTTGGTTTTATGCCCACTTTCAGTCCTGTGATGGTGAATGTTTCGTTTTCACACTCATGCACTCTTGGTCCGCAGGCTTTTCGGCGATGGGAAAGAGGCAGATCATCTGTCCACCTTTTCCCAAATTTTTGTCTTTTTCTCCTTCGTTCAGTTGTCCTCCTGTCTTCATGTGATCAGGCCTTTATGACTGAACTAAAACCACATTTCTTTTATTTTGAAGCCTGCTTTTTTCTCTCTCTGAAATGATTAATCCAGTCAATGTGCTCTTCAAATTGTCCTCTCACACCAAAAAGAGAGGTGGATTTGTTGAAGTTTAATAAATCCAGGTACAAGTCTGATGATCATGTTTCAGCTGTGCTTCACATTTGATACACTTGTTAAAGAGCAAGAGAGACTAAATTTCTCTCACTGAAAAAAAAAACAAAACACTAAAATGTAAAAAGTGGTGGAAAATACAGATGTAGTGATGCTCAGACATGATAAGAACTGGTGCACTGGGACACTTTCCTCTTTTTTCTGCACAGTTCGGTGACAGTGAGATTGTGACTCGTCTTTAATATCTGGTTTATGATGATAATTGATGTGACATCTTTAGAAAACTAAGAACCTCTTTGTTCAAACACGAAGTTTCAGTTTCAGTATATTAAACTCAAAATGCATTCTGGGGTCAATGTGACTGAAAATGATCACAAATGTAATGACTCAGAAATGTTTCACATTTTGTTCACTAATATGTTGGAAAATTTGATTGACTAAATTACATTTTTGTAAGGTAACCTCTTTTTTTTCATTGCCTAATCAGAACATCAAACAGTTTGTCAAAACAACACTATTTCTTCTTCTTACCATGTACCACTGTTGCACAGAGGTTAGTAAGGTTAGACCTTACTTGTGTGAAGCACCTTGAGGCAACTCTGTTGTGATTCGGCGCTATCTTCTTTGTCTTTCAGCTGTTCCCGTTAGGGGTCGCCACAGCAGATCAATCGTTTCCATCTCACCCTGTCCTCTGTATCTTCCTCTGTCACACCAACCACCTGCATGTCCTCTCTCAGCACATCCATAAACCTCCTCTTTGGTCTCCCTCTTCTCCTCCTGCCTGGTGGCACCATCCTCAGCATCCTTCTCCCTATATACCCTGGGTCCCTCCTCTGCACATGTCCAAACCATCTCAGTCTCGCCTCTCTGACTTTGTCTCCAAACCATCCCACCTGAGCTGTCCCTCTGATATGTTCATTCCTAATCCTGTCCATCCTCGTCCTCCCAAAGACAATCTCAACATCTTCAGCTCCGCCTCCTGTCTTTTTGTTAGTGTCACAGTCTCTAAGCCGTCCAACATAGCTGGTCTCACTACGGTTTTGTAAACTTTCTCCTTCACTCTTGCTGATATTCTTCAGTCACAAATCACTCCTTCCACCTTTCTCCACCCACTCCACCCTGCCTGCACTCTCTTCTTCACCTCTCTACCACACTCTCCATTACTTTGAACAGTTGACCCCAAATATTTAAACTCAGAAACTCTACTGCCATCTCTCCTAGACATTTCCATGCCTCCATTGGAATGTCATCTGGACATTCCTTTCCACTCTTCATCCTCTTCATAGCAGCCCTCACGTCTTACTTACTAATCTCTTGTACTTCCTGATTTACTCTCACCACATCATCCAGCCTTTTCTCTCGCTCATTTTCTTTATTCATCAACTCTTCAAAATATTCCCTCCACCTTCTCAGCACACACTCCTCACTTGTCAGCACATTACCATGTGCATCTTTTACCACTCTAACCTGCTGCACATCCTTTCCAGCTCTGGCCAATCAGTACAAGTCATTTTCTCTTTCCTTACTATTCAACTTCTTGTACAGCTCGCAATATGCCTTTTCCTTTGCTTTTGCTACTTCTCTTTTCGCCTCACGCCGCATCTCCTTGTACTCCTGTCTACTTTCTTCATCTCTCCGACTATCCCAAAACATTTTCGCCAACCTCTTTCTCCTTATGCTTTCCTGGACCTCTTCATTCCACCACCAAGTCTCCTTGTCTTCCTTCCACTGTCCAGATGTCATACCCAGTACTGCCCTAGCTGTCTCCCTCACCACATCTGCAGTACTTTTCCAGTTGTCCGAAACTGCTTCCCCTCCAACTAGTGCTTCTCTCACCTGCTCGCTAAATTTCACACAACAGTCTTCCTCCTTCAGCTTCCACCATCTGATCCTTTGTTGAGCTCTCACTCTCTTCTTCTTCTTTACCTCTAAAGACATCCTACAAACAACCATCCCATGCTGTCTAAAGACACTCTCTCCTGCCACCACCTTACAGTCTGTGATTTCTTTTAGCTTGCATCTCCTATAAAGAATGTAGTCCACCTGTGTGCACCTTCCTCCACTCTTATATGTTACCCTGTGCTCCTCCCTTTTCTTAAAGTAGGTATTCACCACAGCCATTTCCATCCTTTTTGCAAAATCAACTACCATCTGTCCTTCCCCATTCCTATCCTTGATACCATATCTACCCATTACTTCCTCATCACCTCTGTTCCCTTCACCAACATGCCCATTGAAGTCTGCTCCTATCACCACTCTTTCATGCTTGGGTTCACTCTCCACCACCTCATCTAACACACTCCAGAAATCTTCTTTCTCCATCTCACAACCTACCTGTGGGGCATATGCACTGATGATATTCATCATCACCCCTTCAATTTCCAACTTCACACTCATGATTCAAATCTATATAGTTTTTGCAAAAAATAAAAAGGTCCGATACTTTTCTAAAAGACCTCGTAGTCTTTATTTCCTCTGTGAGTTTTTCCTGGTCCAGACTTAACTGTCAGTGTATTCTTTGAGTGTTTGGATTGCAATGTTTAAGTTATCCATCTTTTACTGTGTGAGTTCTAGCTGGAAACCTGACTTCTGTATTTTATGTGGATCATTCGTGTTAATTCCAAGGTCACGTTCCATCTGCAGTAGTGTTTAAACTTTGATCCTGACTCCTACCCTGAAGGAACTATTTAAGTTTGTATTGGTGTATTTATGTCTCGTTGTGCTCTTGCACACACTCACCGGCCCTCTCATCTCTTTGTCAGTTTCTGGTTTCCTGTTAGTCCCAGTCCAGTCAGTTCCTGGTTCCAGTCCAGTTGCCCTGTCCGTCTTGTCTACTGCGCAGTTCTCCCTTGCTTGGTTCAATAAACTTTTGGTTGTTCCTCCAATGTCTGCCTTACTGCTCCTGCATTTGGGTCCAACACACAACCCGCTCCCCAACCGTGACATTTTAAGACTGTTGGAACGATGAGTAAATGGAAACAAAATGCTGCTTGTTGTTCTCTGCAGCTGTAAGATTTCCACTGTGACAAACCAAAGACCCCCACTTTACGTCACACCTCCAGTGCTGGCCACCACACGGCGCCACCTTGAAGCACAGGTCACATTAACAGCAAGCTGTACGTCTGGCTTTTGCCACCAGGTGGAGCAATCTGATAGCAGAAAGCTGTAATTCTGGTGTTACGATTTGACCAAATTTCAAGTCAATCAGATGAATAATACTCCAAATATAAGGTGAACAAACAAAAAACATATAAACAAACCAACAGACAGACCAACACTTTGACAAGACTAAAGAAAAGGTCAAAAGGTCTTTTCCCTGTATTACTTTCAGTTTTTACCACCAGGTAGGTTCAACTCACATTCCATATATAAATCGTTTATCCTTCAAATATAAGCAAACAAGCAGACAAATATATTCAAACAAATTACTTCATCTTGGTAAAACAAAGTGTATTATACTCTGAAATAAGCCCAAGAATTTAAGTAGAAATTTAGTATTAAATGATGCTGAAATTGTAACTGAAACCAAATTTCTTGGAGTTTTTATTGGTGATAAATTAAGCTGGAAAACGCATTAATTATGGAAAATGTCAAAATCCATTGCCATTCTGTAGGAAACACAAGACTTCCTCTCCCAGTGTTCGTTAGTTACATTATATCCTTCATTACTTGTCCCTTATATGACCTACTGCATTGAGGTTTGAGGAAACACATAAAACAAATCCAGTATGTTCATTGCAAAAGAAAGCTATAAGAGTTATCAGTAACAAACCATATCATGAGCCAACAAACCCACTATTTGTCTGTTTACATATTTTGAAATTCTGGGACTTGGTTGATTATATTATGATACAGACCATGTATAAAGTTAATAATAAATTTTGGCCTCAACTTGTCCAGCAACTGTTCAAAATGAAGGAGTCCAGCTATAATTTGAGAGGAACATTAGTCTTTGATAAATTAAAGACCCATACTACTGTAAAAAGTCATTGTGTTTCCATAAAAGGTATAAAAAATTGAAATAACTGTTCTGATAGGATTAAATTATCTAGTACTTGGCTTAAGAAGACTTTTTAAAAATAATATAATTACTTGTTACAGTTTGAAGAGTTAGGTTAACTGAGTTTGTTACTGTTTCTTTGATTGTGCGTTATACACTATTGTTATTATGCATCTGACTTTTCCATCTGACTGAACAAAGATTGCCTTCATGATCTCACACCTGTCAGGTCATGCCAGCGTGTGGACCGCTGCCGAATGGCATACTAGACCTGCATCTTGCAAGACACTAGATAGCATCATCCACACACCTCGACAGGTGTTTCAGCATAGCTCGCCTGGGAGAGACACGGCAAGGTCTCTGATGAAGTTAAGACAGGGCATGCGGCAGGTTTCAGACATCGACGTCTGTGTGTTCGCGGCTCACAGTGATTGGAATACGGCAGCTCTGACAGATACATTTTTCCAAGGTTTATCTGAGAAGTTTGAACATCAGCCTATCCCCTCAAGCACCCAAGGATTTGGACTCTCTCACTGCACTGACCATCAAAATTGATAAGCGATTGTCAGACAGGCAGCGAGAGGGGGGCGGTGCCAGCAGCTGTCATTCATCACCCCACCGTAGTGATACTGTTCGGCCGCTTCGTTTGTTCTCCTCCAAGAGCACGACACCAGGAGGTGTCGGAGAGGAACCCATGCAGCTGGGATGCACCCATCTCTCCACTGAGGAAAGCCTTCGACAGCAGCAGCAGGGACTCTGTTTCTACTGCGGTCAACAGGATCACGTGATCACTGTATGTCAGCTCTGCCATGATGGAGACTGTCTCCATCAGAACGAAGGGTGAGTCTGAATCAAGTGACTCACATTGCATGAAACTGTAAAGGCCACCCTTACTTCTGATGTTTGTTCAGTGACTGTTCCTGTTTTTATTGATTCAGGATCTTCTTACGCTAACTTATTACGTCCCTCTCTCATCAGGGAACTCCATCTTAGGCAGTTTCATCTCCAACACCCCCTGGAGGGCAATGCTGTTAACAGCAGCTCTCTGGGTAAAGTAATTCATCTAACTGAGTCTATAGGGTTAATGTTTCTTAACCAACATACTGAAGTCATGAGATTTCATGTTTTCGAGAATATAAAACACCAGGTTATTTTAGCGTAACTCTGGTTAAAAAGACATAATCCTAACTTCAAATGGGCCAGTGGCCACATTAGTTCCTGGGGTTCCAGTTGCCACAAAACCTATGTAAGGAAGGACTCAACTCCTGCGGTTGCTACCAGCCCCGACCTCTCCACCATTCCCGCCTGATATCACGATTGAGCTCAAGTCTTCGGTAAAACCAAGGCTAAATCATGACCACCTCATCGCAATGGGGACTGTGCCATAGACCTTCTTCCCAGTACCATCCCACCCAGAGGCAAGCTCTATTCTTTATCAGCACCCAAACGATGGGCAATGGATGAGTACATCCAGGAGTTGCTGGGGGCAGTAGCAGATTGGCCGACTCCCCGATTTTGCAAGGAGGTGCAGTGAGTTTTTGGGTTTGATAATTTTTATCAGAAGTTTATTAGAAATGTCAGTTCTGTGGCTTCTAGATTGCATAACCCCACTTCTTCTCACAGGTCTTTTTTTCTGGTCCAAAGAGTGTGACGCCATGTTCAGTGAGCTTAAGAGGTGCTTTACCTCTTCACTCTGATGGGAAGATGCACCCTTGTGCGTTCCTGTCAAAGAAACTCTCACCCGCCGAACATAATTTTGACATGTGAACTGCTGGCTGTCAAGGTGACTCTGGAGGAGTGGCAACACTAGTTGGAGGGCGCAGCAGCCATTCCTGGATTTGACCAACTACAAAAATTTAGAGCATCTTAAATCAGCCAAGAGACTCAGTGCCAAGCAGGCTCGCTGGTCCTTATTTTTCAGCCGCTTTAATTTTGTGCCGTCATATCACCCCAGGTCTAAGAATGGCAAATCTGACTCCCTATCACGGAGGTTTAGTCCTGACAACGCCACCCCAGTTCCAAAAACTATTTTACCCTTGTCATGTTTTGTCTGTGCCCTCACCTGGGACATTGAAACCAGGGTCCAAGCAGCTTTAGTGGTGGTGGTGGTGGGGTGGGGGGGGGGGGGGGGGGTGTTGGCTGCTTGTACTCACAATCTAGTTCTTTCGGTTATGACCCAACACTCACGACCATAGGTGAGAGTAGGAATGAAGATTGAGCAGTAGATCGAGAGCTTCACCTTTTGGCTCAGTTCCTTTTTTGTCACAACAGTACGCTCGAGCGAATGCAACACCGCTCCTGCTTCACTGATTCTCCGGCCAATCTCACTCTTCATTGTTCCTTCACTCATGAACAAGACCCTGAGGTACTTGAACTCCTTCACTTGGGGCAAAACCGCATTCCCTACCCTGGAGTAGGTAATCCACTGGTTTCCTACTGAGAACCATGACCTCAGATTTAGAGGTGCTGATTCTCATCCCAGCTGCTTCACAATCAGCCATGAACCAACCCAGTGAGTGTTGGAGGTCACAGGCCGGTGAAGCCAACAGGACCACATCATCTGTAAAAACCAGTGATGAGACCCTGAGCCCACCAAACTGAAAACTCTCCTCCACCCCGACTATGCCTCGATATCTTGTCCATGAATATCACAAACAGGATTGGTGACAAGGCGCAGCCCTGGCGGAGGCCAACCCCCACCGGAAACAAATCTGACTTACTGCCGAGCACCCAAACACAGCTCTCATTTTGTGAGTACAAAGATTGGATGGCCCTGAGAAGGGACCCCCTCACTCCATACTCTTGCAGCACCTCCCACAGTATCTCCTGGGGTACCCAATCATACGCCTTCTCCAAGTGAAGAGCTGGTCTGTTGTTCCACAGTCAGGATGGAACCCGCAATTGTTCCTCTTCAATCAGAGGTTCGACTATCGGCTGAACCCTCCTTTCCAGCACCCTGGAGTAGACTTTACCAGGGAGGTTGAGTACTGTGATGCCCCTGTAGTTGACACACACTCTCTGGTCCCCCTTTTGTCAATATGGGGACCACCACCCCAGTTTGCCACTCCTTAGGCACTGTCTCAGACCTCAATGCAGTGTTGAAGAGACGTCTCATCCAAGACAGTCCCTCAGGACCCAGAGCCTTCAGCATTGCTGGATGGATCTCATCAACCCCCGGTGCCTTGGCACTGTGGAGTTGTTTGACAACCTCAGTGACTTCCATCAGGGAAATTGATGAAAATCCTCCATCAGCTTCCAGCTCTGCCCCTACTGTAGAGGGCACTCCGGTCTGATGCACGAGTTCCTCAAAGTGTTCCTTCCAGTGCTGGATTACATCCTCAGTCAAGGTCAACAGAGTCCCATCCTTACTGTAGACAGCTTGGATGTTTCCCTGTTTTCCCCTTCTGAGGTGCCTTTTGGGCCTGTCGGCACCTTGAAACTGCCTCCAGAGTGGCAAGGTGCTGACTGATTACTTAAGGTACCAATTAATTAATTTTAATGAAATAAACTTAACTAATAAACGTAGTTAAGTTAAAATTAACTGTTAAACTTTTAGGCATTTCATTTTTATATCCAACTCAGTCAATAAACTGAATGTGTTTCAGAGATATTCAGAGACAAACAGGTGCGAAAACAATACCTCTTGCAACTTGGTCGGTGGAGGTAACAATAACTCTATATGTCTGTGTGTGTGTGTGTGTGTGTGTGTGTGTGTGTGTGTGTGTGTGTGTGTGTGTGTGTGTGTGTGTGTGTGTGTGTGTGTGTGTGTGTGTGTGTGTGTGTGTGTGTGAACACAGCAGGAGTGACATCACAGACGCACTTTCACCGTATGTCATCATTATTACTCAGTCTTAGATGTGTGCGATGTTGTTTTGATGAGTTTTTTTTTTCTGAATTCACCGTAGATTATGAAGAGGTGAGACGGACATTTGTTGATCACAAAATACATGAATTTGACTTGAAAGTCAAATTAAAGCTGTATTACATTTGTAGTCAAAAACAAAAAAAAACACCCCAGACTGACTGTGTGTCCTGGAGTAAGACATGAAGTGGACACAGGTGGACTGACCTTCAGTCAACACATCATGTTACATCATGATTATTGATCAATATTGCTGTCAATGTGATAATCATTTATAAACAGCAGCACTTAAATAAGTTGCACAATACAAGTGTTGGTGTCATACAACTGGCCCAGTTGTGGATTTGAAGCCTAAGGCCCATGTTCTCTTAATCAAAAGTCCACCTTCCTTCTCCTGTGTTCCTGTTGCTCTAAAAATCCGTCGTGGTCAGGTTCAGTGCGGGTTGATTACTATCATGTGGCAACAGGGAGCAACAGCACCACAGACCAGCAAAAAGGCAGAGTTTAAAGGCTGCTGTACTCAGATCTGACTGTTTACGTTTTGTCGATCACAATTTATCGTAAGGTCAGAACTTTTTTAAAGACGTTTAAAACGTTCCACATTTCTGAGCTGGTAACAGCAGACAGTTTGAAGTAAAAATGTAGATGAGTGGATGAGTGAGGGTGTGATGAGTTCATCCCAGCTGTGCTGTGTACAGCATTTAAAAAAATGTCATTATCTTGTATCTTACCAAGTTAAATGAACACATTCAGCCAAAATAAATACAAATTGAATTTTCATGTCAGATTGGTCGAGGCCCAGGTTAACAATGACCACCAGGGTGCCCAACAGGGTGCCAACAGAAACTGGGCTGGGTGAAGAAAAAGAAGAAGAGGATGGGAACGCGAGCAGAGACAGCAGGCGATGAGAAAAATAAATATCAAACTCATGATTCTGGCCCAGATCCATGATGACAGAGGAAACACCCAACAGGCTGACGGCAGAGGCCCCTATCTGGGCCTATGTTCATGAATTATAGGCAGCATTGGTACATATGGGTATTTCTGCACACAGGTCAAGAGGGGTGGTGGTCTGAATTATCAAAATCTTTATAGCTGTACGCGATCCAGGCATCTAAGCATTGCAATTTATCATAGCTAATTTTCAAAGAAGTTGAGAAAGGAGTAATATCTGAGTTTATATCCCAGCAGGCATCAGTTTGTTTTTCTGAAAATTCACCTTACAACCAGATAATTGACTGAATTGATTCTAACAACAGCTGGTGGCTTGATTCAGATACATACAATAACATATCATCTACATACAGTGACACTTTATGTCAAAAACTCCTCTCTGGATTCCTCTGATATTAAATGATATTCTCAGGTCTACTGTAAGTGGCTTGAATACTACAGCAAAAAGACACTGGCATGAAGGACAACCTTGTCTTGTACTACATTTTAATGAAAAAAGGGGGGGATGGTGTATTATTACTAATATGTCGCAGACATGAACAAGTGAAGCTCGTCAGCATCTCACCATGTAATTTAGGTTCTTCAGACTTTATTTTGAGTAAATGCTTCAGGGGAGCATTAGCCTGGTAAAAACCTTCCAGCTTCTGGGGAGCTCCCCCTGAAGCCTTTTTAAGCATTTTTCCTTATTTGCCTCTCACATAATTGGAAAAGCTCCTCGCCATCTAACCATGTCCTTTAGGTCCTTCAGACTTTTTTCAGTAAAATGGTTCTTGGGAGCATAAGCATGACTAAAATCTTTTAGCTTCTGGGAGAGCTCTGCCCCCCATACTCCCCACCTTTTTAAGCATTTTTCTTTTTTTGCTGACCCCCCCCCCCCCCCCCCCCCCCCCCCATTACAGCCCTCTTAACCCCCTGCCACTTTAAGCATTTTTTTTAAATGTAGATGTAAATTAATATTCAAAGTTTTCAGCTAGTTGATAGTACAGCTGTACAATATGGCCAAATTATCGTATCTCAATATTGTCATATAAATTGTCATGTAAATGTCACTTATATACATGCTGTCCATATTCTTGAGCCACTTAGGTGGGTAGGGAGAGTTCCCATGGGATAACAAAAGCTTCTCAAACTACCATATCTGGTTCTCAAGACCAGGCACCTTAGTGGCTCTACACTCTCTCTCTTTTTTTTTTTTTAAAGATATTTCGGTGTACCTTAGTAAACACTAGTAGAGTTCCACCTTAGAATTGGAATGTATAATAGAAGATATACATTACTGAACTTTCATCCATCCATCCATCCATCCATTTTCTTCCGCTTTATCCGGAGTTGGGTTGCGGGGGCAGCAGCTCAAACAAAGCCGCCCAGACCTCCTGATCCACACACACCTCCCCCAGCTCCTCCGGGGGAACCCCAAGGCGTTCCCAAGCCAGCCGAGAGATGTAGTCCCTCCAGCGTGTCCTGGGTCTTCCCCGGGGCCTCCTCCCAATGGGACGTGCCCGGAACACCTCTCTAGCGAGGCGTCCAGGGGGCATCCGGAAAAGATGCCTGAGCCACCTCAACTGACTCCTTTCGACGTGGAGGAGCAGCGGCTCGACTCCGAGCTCCTCCCGAGTGATCAAGCTCCTCACCGTATCTCTAAGGGAGCGCCCAGCCACCCTGCGGAGGAAACTCATCTCGGCCGCTTGTACTCGCGATCTCGTTCTTTTGGTCATGAGCCAAATCTCATGACCATAGGTGAGGATCGGAACGTAGATCGATCAGTAAATTGAGAGCTTTGCCCCCCTACTCAGCTCTCTCTTCACCATGATGGTCCGATACAGCGACCGCATCACTGCAGATGCTGCACCGATCCGTCTATCGATCTCACGCTCCATCCATCCCTCACTCATGAACAAGACCCCGAGATACTTAAACTCCTCCACTTGAGGCAAGGACACTCCACCGACCTGAAGAGGGCAAAGCACCTTTTTCCGGTCAAGAACCATGCCTCGGATTTGGAGGTGCTGATTTTCATCCCGGACGCTTCACACTCGGCTGCAAACCGCCCCAGTGCACGCTGAAGGTCCTGATTTGACGAAGCCAACAGAACCACATCGTCCGCAAACAGCAGAGACGAGATTCTGTGGTTCCCAAACCAGACCCCCTCTACACCCTGGCTGCGCCTAGAAATTCTGTCCATAAAAATAATGAACAGAACCGGTGACAAAGGGCAGCCCTAGCGGAGGCCAATGTGCACTGGAAACAGGTTTGACTTACTACCGGCAATGCGAACCAATCTCCTGCTGCGGTCGTACAGGGACCGGATAGCCCTTAGCAAAGGACCCCGGACCCCGTACTCCCGGAGCACTCCCCACAGGGTGCCCTGAGGGACACTGTCAAATGCCTTCTCCAGATCCACAAAACACATGTGGACTGGTTGGGCGAACTCCCATGAACCCTCGAGCACCCAATGGAGCGTGTAGAGCTGGTCCAGTGTCCCTCGACCAGGACGAAAACCACACTGCTCCTCCTGAATCCGAGGTTCGACCATCGGTCGAATTCTCCTCTCCAGTACTCTGGAATAGACCTTACCGGGGAGGCTGAGGAGTGTGATCCCCCTATAGTTGGAACACACCCTCCGGTCCCCCTTCTTAAACAGAGGGACCACCACCCCAGTCTGCCAATCCAGAGGCACTGTCCCTGATCGCCATGCGATGTTGCAGAGGTGTGTCAGCCAAGACAGTCCCACAACATCCAGAGACTTAAGGTACTCAGGATGGATTTCATCCACCTAGGGGCCTTGCCACCGAGGAGCTTTCTAACCACCTCGGTGACTTCGGCCTGGGTATTGGATGAGTCCACCTCTGAGTCCCCAGTCTCTGCTTCCTCTTCGGAAGACGTGACGATGGGATTGAGGAGATCCTCGAAGTACTCCTTACACTGCCGGACAACATTCCCAGTCAGGGTCAACAGCTCCCCACCCGCACCATAGACAGTGCTGGTGGAGAGCTGCTTCCGCCTCCTGAGGCGTCGGACGGTTTGCCAGAATCTCTTCGAGGCCGACCGATAGTCCTCCTCCATGGCCTCCCCGAACTCCTCCCAGACCCGAGTTTTTGCCTCTGTGACTGCACGGGCTGCGGCACGCTTGGCCTGCCGGTACCTGTCAGCTGCCTGTGGGGTCCCACCTACCAACAAAGATAAGTAGGACTCCTTCTTCAGCTTGACGGCATCCCTTACTTCCGGTGTACACCACCGGGTTTGGGGATTGCCGCCACAACAGGCACCAGAGACCTTGTGACCACAGCTACGAGCGGCTGCATCGACAATGGAGGAGGAGAACATGGTCCACTTGGACTCCATGTCTCCAACCTCCCCCGGGATCTGGAAGAAGCTCTCCTGGAGGTGGGAGTTGAAGACCTCACTGACAGAGGGTTCCGCCAGTCGTTCCCAGCAGACCCTCATGATACTTTTGGGCCTGCCAGGTCTGACTGGCTTCCTCCCCTCCCAGCGGATCCAACTCACCACCAGGTGGTGATCGGTCGACAGCTCTGCCCCTCTCTTCACTCAAGTGTCCGAGACACGTGGCTGAAGGTCAGATGATACAACTACAAAGTTGATCATCGACCTCTGGCTCAGGGTGTCCTGGTGCCACGTGCACTTATGGACACCCTTGTGCTCGAACATGGTGTTCGTGATGGACAAACTGTGACTAGCACAGAAGTCCAACAACTGAACACCACTCGGGTTCAGATCGGGGAGGCCGTGCTTCCCGATCACCCCTCTCCAGGTCTCACTGTCGCCACCCCACGTGGGCGTTGAAATCCCCCAGGAGAACAATGGAGTCCCCAGTCGGAGCGCTATCTAGTACCCCTCCCAGGGACTCCAGGAAGGTCGGGTACTCTGCACTGCTGCTCGGCCCGTAGGCCGAGACAACGGTGAGAGACCTGTCCCCAACCCGAAGGTGCAGGGACGTGACCCTCTCATTCACCGGAGTGAACTCCAACACATGGTGACTGAGCTGGGGAGCAATAAGCAATGCGACCCCAGCTCTCCGCCTCTAATCATGGGCAACGCCAGAAAAATGAAGCGTCCAGCCCCTCTCCACGAGTTGGGTACCAGAGCCCAAGCTGTGCGTGGAGGTGAGCCCAACTATCTCTAGTCGTTATCTCTCAACCTCCCGCACAAGCTCAGGCTCCTTCCCCCCCAGTGAGGGGGCTGTGAGCATGGACCGGGCTGCCGGGCCACCCGCCCTCGACCGCCACTCAACCCCCATGGCCCCCTCTGCAGGTGGTGAACCCACAGGAGGGCAGGCCCACATCGCTCTTTCGGGCTGTGCCCGGCCGGGCCCCATGGGCTGAACTTACAAAACAGTAATAATCCCACACTCATTTTGCACTCATCATAAGGTTAGGAAACTGTGACCTCCAAAATTATTGGAACACTTGGAATTTCACATATTTTAATTTGTTTATGCCATTTTAAATTCAAGAAATACAAAAAAATAAAACATTTAAATTTCTAAAATGATCTTCCTCAAACTCAAACTCAAAGCAAATCTCTAAAACCTGATAAAATCTGTAAATAATAATCAGTTTTATTGCCAGTTTTCTTCAGACAAGTCAGGGGATGGAAACATGGACATTTCCAAGTCACTGAATATGTCTTGGACTTTATTTACATCAATTCTGAAGAAATACAAAAGTTTCTTTCACCAAAACATCAAATCTAGTTTTTCATCTCAAATGTACTTTCTGTCAAATTGTAGCTGAACTTTCAGGTCTTCTTTTGAAGAAAATCGTCCTCTACACCACTTCATCAGGAAGATGGACTTTAGATTTTTAATTAATTTATATCAAGTTGTAGAGATTTTCTTTCAGTTTGAGTTAAGGAAGATAATTTTAGAAAAAAAAATGTATTTGAAATAGAATAAACAAATTAAAATGTGTGAAATACCAAGTGTTCCAATACTTTTGAGGGCAATTGAGAAATACTGAGGAGCAGCATCTTACATCACATATATAGTGCAGCAGATAAGAGAATATTTAGAGTGAAATCCTGAAAATGGTGAAACAAACATCAAATTCAGCACAAATAATCCATAGACATGAACTCTTTAAAAAAAACAACTGATTGGCCACTTGAATTTTCAATAGGCAGCCAGGTAGTGGTCAATTGAAGAATTACACAGGGGTCAAAATCAGGGGTCGGAAACTTGTTACAGAAAGAGTCAAGAGGGTGCAGGTTTTCTTTGCAGCTACTGACTCCACCAGGTGATTTCACTCATTAACTGATTCCATCTGCTCAAAGTGATATTAATCAGTGAAATCACCAGTTGGAGTCAGTGGCTGCAAAGAAAACCTGCACCCTCTTGGCCCTTTCAGGAACAAGTTGCCCACCTCTGGTCTAAATTAAAAGATGCTCCAATCATATAGAAAACTACACCACACATGATCATAAAGATTCCAAAAAAGGTATAGTTTGGACAATCTGTGACTGAATGTTATGGAGTTAAGAGATAAAAGCAGCAAGAATGGTGACAAAGGTCAGTTTCAGTTTGCACAGGGGTCAAAAGTTAAAGTTGATCCATTAATTTTGCTCCAGCTGTATTTGTGCAGTATTTGATGCTTGTATCACCATTTGAAGGATTGTTTCAACTGTCTGCTGCACTAATAAGCCAACATGAACTAGCTGCTTTCTGTTAGCTTAAACGTGTATATAAGACAACCCGAATTAAAGGAGAAATGCTGCTTTTAATAACCTGGACCTCCTTTCTGGCATAAAATATGGTCGTTTACTCACCAATATAAGTTTGGTGTCATTAGAAGTCCATAGTTCAAACAACGTGTTCAGTTCAAATCTGAGCAGTGGTGGGCACAGATAACCAAAAAATTAACTTTTATAACAGATAATCAGATAACTGAAAAGTTATCTTCGATAAAGATAAAACAATAAACCACCCAAAAATGTATCGGAAGTTACAGATAACCGATAAATTCCAATATTGTCTCTGGTACATTTACAACTACTAATAAAACGAATTTAAGTTTTAATGCCACAATAGCTTCTAGTAATATTAAAAGTAACAACAGACCCAAACAATGAGACCACACTTTTGTCTTTGAACATTCTGCCCCTGCTGGAAGTGCTTGTTTACTACAGAGCTCCCAGCACAGAGACACTCTGAGAGCAGCCATAAAGCCAACTCTCTATCAATCACAATGCTCCGGTCCGGCGGGGGTCTTGAAAAATAAAGTCATGCTGACTTATGGTTTTGATTTACAAGTAACATTAATACCGATAGAATAACTCCATTAATGTCAATTCTGTCATTTGTACAAAATTAAAATATAGCCATATCTTTTAATGTTGAATAATGCACTAATTCTGAGGTTTTATAACAAACACAGACAGATCGCAAAGGATTCTGGGTAAAAGTGCCTCTGCTAAACACTGATTGGTTCAGTCATTCATTATGTAAACCAACACGTTAATGTGACGTCTGTTGTGTGTTGGTGTTTACAGATGAATGTGCTTTTGAAAAATATTCCATTTTTTTATTTGTAAAAACAGGCATTTTTACGAAGCCCTGGAAGTGTCATCGCAAAATGTTTTGCATGTGGAGAGAATGTGTGCACGTTTTATGATGTTGTAAAACATGCATTACATTGTGCGAGATGATTTTTCATGCAGGAATTTTTTTGGACCGAGTTTCAGGTTAATCGCGCGTCCTGCATCTGTAGTGTACATGGAGTAACAAGCTGCGTTTAACATCTCAGGACCACCTCCTGATCGCCGATCGTATTTTCCAGTGAATATCAAACCTGTTTGACATTATTCTGGTCGGCCGTCGTGAGGGTATCCTGCTGCTGAAAAACTACATGCATCTAACCGCTCGCACTGTGCATGTGCAAACTGCAGAGCTGTCTTGTAATGGTTTTTTTTTTGTTTTGTTTTTGCTGTTGTTTTGTTTTTCAACTTCATTTGTAAAAAAAAAACAAAAAAACATTTGCAAAGCCAAAAAGTTGATTTGGTGCCCAGACGCTTAGTACTTAGGGCGAATACTGCCATGAACACTACTGGCCAGTAGATGGCAGTAGAGGCCTTGAAAACAAAATTCCAGATAATCCCTGTCTGCTACATTTAAAATGTGTGGAATTTAACAAACGCAAATACAATAACAATGTCTATAAACCCAGAGAATATATTCACAAGAATTTTAGGCACTAGAGTTTAATGCTGTTGTCCGTGGAGCCTGAACAGAGTGTCTGAAATACAATTGTCCTGTCGTGATCGTACTGAGATTACATCATCCTACCCATAATGCACTGCTGGGCACTGCATGTGCTCACAAAACCTTAAAAATGAGCACATTTGTTGTGAAAGTGTAGTGACACGGACCCACAACAGGGGGCGCAAATGAACGGTCAATAGATGAGCCAAAAATTAACAATTTAATGTTGTGAAGGTGCACAATGAACATACAGACAATCTCAGAATATGATTACAGTCAATCCACAAAGGTGACGTGTGGGCAGGCTCGAGGATAGAAGACGTCTGTCCTGAGAAGAGCCGGAACCACACGATTTCCGCCACCACCGAACCTGGTGAATACTGGAGCCGCCAAGTCCCGAATTCCCAGGTGATCACCGTCCCCGACTGTCGGACCTGGTACTGCTGGCGAGAACAAAGACAGACAAGTGTGGGTGTGTGTACACTCCTGCAAACACTCACAATATACAGATATGTTGCAACACAAATGGCTGAGGATATTATCTCCAACGAAGTACGATATCTCGGCAACGAGGTGGAGATGACGTCTGGTCTTTATGGAGTGAGATGATGTTGAGTAGATTGGTGACAGCTGTCAAGAGATAATGAGTGACAGCTGTCACCCCCGGCTGTGTCCGTGGCGGCAGCGCCCTCTCGTGCCTGAAGCCCGCACTTCAGGCAGGGCGCCCACTGGTGGTGGGCCAGCAGTACCTCCTCTTCAGGCGGCCCACACAACAGGACCCCCCCCTCAACGGGCGCCTCCTGGTGCCCAACCAGGCTTGTCCGGGTGACGGTGGTAGAAGTCGGCCAGGGGGGCCGGATCCAGGATGAAGCTCCTCTTCACCCAGGAGCGTTCTTCGGGTCCATACCCCTCCCAGTCCACCAAGTACTGGAACCCCTGGCCCTTCTGACGGACGTCCAGGAGCCGGCGCACCGTCCAAGCCGGCTCCCCGTCGATGATCCCAGCAGGAGGCGGCGCCGGTCCGGGAGCACAGAGGGGTGAGCTGTGGTGAGGTTTGATTCGTGACACGTGAAAAACCGGATGGATCCGCAGTGAAGCCGGGAGTTGGAGCTTCACTGCGGCAGGACTGAGGACTTTGAGGATCTTGAATGGTCCAATATATCTGTCCTGAAGTTTCGGGGAGTCCACCTGGAGGGGGATGTCCTTTGTGGAAAGCCACACCTCCTGCCCGGGTTAGTAAGCAGGGGCCGGGGATCGCCGGCGGTCTGCATGGGTCTTCGCCCTCATCCGGGCCTTCAACAAGGCAGAACGGGTGGAGCGCCACATCCAACGGCACTTCCGCAGGTGGGCCTGGACTGAGAGCACACCGACCTCTCCCTCCACCACGGGAAACAACGGGGGCTGATACCCCAAACACACCTCAAATGGGGAGAGGCCGGTGGCAGAGGACACCTGGCTGTTATGCGCATACTCGATCCAGGCCAGATGTTTACTCCAGGCCGTCGGGTGTGCGGACGTTACACAGCGCAGAGCTTGCTCCAATTCCTGATTGGCCCGTTCTGCCTGTCCATTGGTCTGCGGATGATACCCAGACGAGAGGCTCACAGTAGCCCCCAGTTCCCAGCAGAAGCTCCTCCAGACGTGTGAGGAGAACTGGGGACCACGATCCGAGACGATGTCGGTGGGTATCCCATGCAGACGGACGACGTGGTGGACCAGGAGGTCTGCTGTCTCCTGGGCTGTTGGGAGCTTCGGGAGGGCCACGAAGTGGGCCGCCTTGGAGAATCGGTCCACTATCGTGAAGATGGTGGTGTTGCCCTGGGACGGCGGGAGGCCCGTGACGAAATCCAGGCCGATGTGGGACCAGGGGCGATGAGGCACAGGTAACGGCTGGAGAAGTCCTTGGGACCTTTTATGGTCTGCCTTGCCCCTGGCACAGGTGGTGCAGGCCTGGATGTATTCCCGGACGTCGGCCTCCATAGACGCCCACCAGAAGCGCTGCCGGACAACTGCCACGGTCCTTCGCACCCCTGGATGACAGGAGAGCTTGGAACCGTAACAGAAGTCCAAGACTGCAGCTCTGGCCTCTGGTGGGACGTACAAGCGGTTCTTCGGACCTGTTCCTGGGTCCGGGCTCCGTGCCAGGGCCTCCCGGACGATCTTCTCCACGTCCCAGGTGAGTCCATGATAGTGGACTCAGGCAGGATGGGCTCCGTTGGATCCGACCTCTGGTTCTTGGTCCCGGGGCGATAGGTGATCCGGAAGTCAAAACGCCCGAAGAACAGTGACCAGCGGGCTTGCCTGGGGT
The DNA here is from genome assembly GCF_902500255.1 of Thalassophryne amazonica. Classification (NCBI taxonomy): domain Eukaryota; kingdom Metazoa; phylum Chordata; class Actinopteri; order Batrachoidiformes; family Batrachoididae; genus Thalassophryne; species Thalassophryne amazonica. Next base: position 82,176 of record NW_022986264.1, read on the forward strand.
TCAGCCGCTTGGCGGTCCTGATATACTCCAGGTTCCGATGGTCAGTGAAAACCGTGAACGGCACAGACGCTCCCTCCAACAGGTGTCTCCACTCCTCAAGAGCCTCTTTCACCGCAAGGAGTTCTCGATTGCCGACGTCATAGTTCCGTTCAGCCGGGGTCAACCTGCGTGAAAAGTAGGCACACGGGTGAAGAACCTTATTGGTCTCTCTGCTCTGGGATAGCACGGCTCCTATCCCTGAGTCAGAGGCGTCCACTTCAACCACGAACTGGCGGCTAGGGTCGGGCTGCACCAAAACTGGAGCAGTAGAGAACCGGCGTTTCAACTCCTTGAACGCGGCTTCGCACCGATCCGACCAGGTGAAGGGGACTTTTGGAGAGGTCAGGGCTGTCAGGGGGCTAACTACCTGACTGTAGCCCTTAATGAACCTCCTATAGAAATTAGCGAAGCCGAGGAACTGTTGCAGCTTCCTACGGCTTGTTGGTTGGGGCCAATCTCTCACCGCCACAACCTTGGCCGGATCAGGGGCGACGGAGTTAGAGGAGATGATAAACCCCAGGAAGGACAAAGACGTACGGTGAAAGTCGCACTTCTCGCCCTTCACAAACAGTCGGTTCTCTAACAACCGCTGCAGGACCTGACGTACATGCTGGACATGGGTCTCAGGATCCGGAGAAAAGATGAGAATATCGTCCAGATATACGAAGACGAATCGGTGCAGGAAGTCCCGCAAGACGTCGTTAACCAAGGCTTGGAACGTCGCGGGGGCGTTGGTGAGGCCGAACGGCATGACCAGGTACTCAAAGTGACCTAACGGGGTGTTAAATGCCATCTTCCATTCGTCTCCCTTCCGGATCCGAACCAGGTGATACGCATTTCTAAGATCCAGCTTAGTAAAGATTTTGGCTCCATGCAGGGGGGTGAACACGGAATCCAACAATGGCAACGGGTATCGGTTGCGAACCGTAATTTCATTCAGCCCCCTGTAATCAATGCATGGACGGAGCCCACCATCTCTCTTGCCCACAAAAAAGAAACCTGCCCCCATCGGGGAGGTGGAGTTCCGGATCAACCCGGCAGCTAATGAGTCCCGGATGTAGGTCTCCATTGATTCGCGCTCAGGTCGTGAGAGGTTGTACAGCCTGCTGGACGGGAACTCAGTGCCTGGAACCAAATCAATGGCACAATTGTACGGACGGTGCGGGGGAAGGGTGAGTGCCAGATCCTTGCTGAAAACGTCAGCAAGATCGTGGTACTCAACCGGCACTGCCGTCAGATTGGGAGGGACTTTGACCTCCTCCTTAGCCTGTAAACCGGGAGGAACCGAGGATCCTAAACACACCCGATGGCAGGTTTCGCTCCACTGAACCACCACCCCAGACGGCCAATCAATCCGGGGATTGTGCTTCAACATCCATGGGAAGCCCAAAATCACGCGGGAGGTAGAAGGAGTTACAAAAAACTCAATCTCCTCCCGATGGTTTCCAGACACCACCAGAGTTACTGGTTGTGTCTTGTGTGTGATTAAAGGGAGGAGGGTGCCATCTAGTGCCCACACCTGCAATGGCGAAGGAAGCGCCACCAGAGGGAGCCCTACCTCCCTTGCCCATCTGCTGTCTAGCAAATTCCCTTCTGACCCCGTGTCCACCAGTGCTGGGGCTTGAAGGGTTAAATCCCCGCTCAGGATTGTAACTGGGAGTCGTGTGGCAATCTGTGTGTGTCCCACGTGAATGTTTTGACCCCCCCTTAGCCCAGTCTCATCGGGGGGGTGTTGTTGTGGCCGTTTGGGGCAGTTTTTCTGTGTGTGCTCCTTTGAGCTGCAGAGAAAACACTCCCCACGGACCAGCCTCCTCATTTTGGCCCTGTGCGTTTCCCTAACAACGTCAGCAGGGGGAGCTGTTGCCCCACGGAGCGCTGCGGCTGTGGAGCGTGGGGAGGGCAGCCCCTTTTCGAACCCGGAAGGGAGAGGGGCGGCGCGTAACCGGCCACGTCTTTCGCCTCGCTCCCGACGGCGTTCCTCCAACCAATTGTCTAACCGTATAACGAGATCGATAAGCCCATCTAAATCCCGCGGTTCCTCCTTAGCTACCAGATGCTCCTTCAGGACCAATGACAGTCCATTTATGAAGGTGGCGCGGAGCGCAACGTTATTCCAGCCGGACCTCGCAGCCGCGATGCGGAAGTCGACTGCATATTCGGCTGCGCACCGGCGCCCCTGTCGCATTGACAGCAGCATTGTTGAAGCGGTCTCTCCTCTGTTAGGGTGATCAAACACTGTTCTGAACTCCCCCACAAACCCAGTGTATGCTTGAACCACCGCTGGAACGTTCATATCCTGCACAGGGTCGGCAGGAGGAGGAGCTGCAGCAGCGCCCTGAGCGCTCGCCGCCACCTGCGTGGAGAGAGCCTCCACCCTGCGGTTCAGGAGGATGTTTTGCTCGGTCATTTGATCCAACCGAGCCGTAAAGGCGGTGAGAATGTGCTGCAGCTCACCAATCACGCCTCCTGCAGACGCCTGCGCTCCCTGCTCTCCCATTGGTCGTTCAACAGCCGGGTGACGCCCCTCGGAGTCCATGACGCTGGCCGAGATATCCTGTTGTGAAAGTGTAGTGACACGGACCCACAACAGGGGGCGCAAATGAACGGTCAATAGATGAGCCAAAAATTAACAATTTAATGTTGTGAAGGTGCACAACGAACATACAGACAATCTCAGAATATGATTACAGTCAATCCACAAAGGTGACGTGTGGGCAGGCTCGAGGATAGAAGACGTCTGTCCTGAGAAGAGCCGGAACCACACGATTTCCGCCGCCACCGAACCTGGTAAATACTGGAGCCGCCAAGTCCCGAATTCCCAGGTGATCACCGTCCCCGACTGTCGGATTTGGTACTGCTGGCGAGAACAAAGACTGTCAAGTGTGCGTGTGTGTACACCCAGTAACAACAACGGTGGGAATGCCACCTCCACCTCTCACTCAATATGTTGCAGAGTACCGCAGTGATTCCTCAGGGGAAATGAGTGCCGTCCTGCACTCACTCAGCCTCCACAGAAAAAGGGACCGGTACTCCTGCAAACACTCACAATATACAGATATGTTGCAACACAAATGGCTGAGGATATTACCTCCAACGACGTACGATATCTCGGCAACGAGGTGGAGATGACGTCTGGTCTTTATGGAGTGAGATGATGTTGAGTAGATGGGTGACAGCTGTCAAGAGATAATGAGTGACAGCTGTCACCCCCGGCTGTGTCCATAGCGGCAGCGCCCTCTCGTGCCTGAAGCCCGCACTTCAGGCAGGGCGCCCACTGGTGGTGGGCCAGCAGTACCTCCTCTTCAGGCGGCCCACACAACAACATTACTTTAAAACTAAAACATATATCTGATATTTTCACTTTATAAAACTTCAGACATGACAGTAATTTTAAATAACTTGTCCAAAATTTGTTTGGTTAAAATTTGAACCATAAGTTAAAAATGTATGCCTCTGGATGACTTTGGTGATATTGCGAGCATATCAGTAGAGTGTTAAAGGAAATGATTTTTTTTTTTTTTTTGGCCATTTCTCCTTTGTCTACAGAGGACAGAGATGCTTTTCATAGAAGCAGCTCTCTTCTGTTAGCAGAGGGTATAACTGTCCATCTGTTACAAAACTTTTAACAGGTAGGTGCTGAACTGATTTTAAATTTTAAAAATGCTTGTCGCTGTTCAGCTTTGTTTACTTTACCGGTCTAAAATTTATCAGACAAAAATTAATCGGAAGATAATTGGTCCGATAATATTTTTTAAAGTTATCTAATAAGATAATCCAATAATAAAAACATTATCTTTGATATTTATCTGTTATCGGATTATCAGAAGTATGCCCACAACTGAATCTGAGGCAAACATTTTTCTTCTTCTGCTAAGGTGGATTGGAACTTTTTGTGGTACACAGCACAAACTACTGGATTGGAGGAACCTAGCAGTCAATGTGACTCACTGATTTGAAAATGCAGCTCTTTCAACCAGACGTGTGGTGCAGTGACATGTCAATCATCTGTGTCCAATCAGATTTCAGGAGAGTCCAGTGAAACCCCGGCCTCTGCTCTAGCTCCACCCATGCCAGGAAGTGTTTGACATCTGAACATTTGCTGTTTCACTGTGACTGATAAATTGGCACTTCCTGTTTGAGCGTGAGCTTGCCACTGAGTTCCCACGAGATTCCATGGGATCTCGTCTGTCAATCCAGAAAGTGTTTGACATTTGAACATTTCCTGTTTTACTGTGGACTTGAAAATTGGCACTTCCTGTTTAGGATGCCCCGTACCATGAGTGAGCTTTGCGCCGCTGCACGACGCTCCGCTCATATTAGTGAGTACAGCTGCAGTCAGAGGTGAATAAAATATTTCAATGCATGATATAATTTTAGGTCCAAAGCCCAACTTTTTCCATGTATGGAAAAGAAAGCCTCACTTCACGTGGTTGAAGGCCTTTTCTTCATCTAAAGAGAGGGTCCCTACCAAAAACACAAGGTGAGGCAGAATGGCATGAAATGTTTCCAAACTGTCTGCTATTGGAGAAGGAGAATTGATTATTAATGAAACCTGTGTGATCAGCTGAAATGATTTGCGGGAGAATTTTCTTCCTTCAATTCAATTCAATTCAATTCAATTTCAATTTAATCAGCTTATAAAGTGCCAAATCACAACAAAAGCCATCTCAAGGCACCTCATACAGAACAGTTCAACATAAAAATAAAAAAAAAATTCCAATACAAAATTAAAAACAGAAATAAAAGAATAAAACAGATAAAAATAAAAACTATTCATAAGAAAGACAATAAGAATACATTTTAAGTCTTGACTTAAAAATGTCCACAGACTCCAACTGCCTCACGGTCACAGGAAGACCGCTCCACAAAACGGGTGCATGATAACAAAAAGCTCTTTGACCCGCTGACTTCTTCTTCAGCCTCAGACCACAGAGACGTCCCGCATCCTGTGACTGGGCTGGCACATAGGGTTCCACCAGATCAGCCAGATAAGACGGCGCCAGTCCATGAACAACTTTATAAGTCAATAACAAAACCTTAAAATCTGCTCTCACAGAGACAGGGAGCTAGTGTAACAATGCCAAAATGGGTGTGATATGTTCAGACCTTCTGCTACGTGTCAAAAGTCTGGCAGCAGCGTTCTGAACCAGCTGAAGACCCCTGATGCTGGACTGTGGTAACCCTGAAAATAGAACATTACAATAATCTAGTCAAGAAGAAACAAAAGCATGAATCAGGGTCTCAGCATCAGCCATGGACAGGATGGGGCGGATCCTCACTATATTTCTCAGATGGAAAAAAGCAGTCCTAGTAACATCCCTGATGTGGAGGTCAAAAGACAGCATGGGATCAAAAATTACCCCAAGGTTCCTCACTTTGTCTGTATGATGTATGACACACAAACCCAGGCTGAGCATCAGCTGGTCAAATTCAATCAATCAATCAATCAATTTTTTTATATAGCGCCAAATCACAACAAACAGTTGCCCCAAGGTGCTTTATATTGTAAGGCAAGGCCATACAATAATTATGTAAAACCCCAACGGTCAAAACGACCCCCTGTGAGCAAGCACTTGGCTACAGTGGGAAGGAAAAACTCCCTTTTAACAGGAAGAAACCTCCAGCAGAACCAGGCTCAGGGAGGGGCAGTCTTTGATGCTGATGTCTTGCTGGACCAAGAACCATCAGTTCAGTCTTATCAGAGTTTAAAAGTAGGAAGTTACTAGACATCCAACTTCTCACTGATAAAAGACAGTTCTCCAGGGATTTTATGGGGATGAGATTTCCTGCAGTTATTGGCATGTACAATTGAGTATCATCAGTATAACAATGAAAGGCAATCTCAAAACTCTGCAGTATATGCCCAAGGGGTGCTACATACAGGGAGAAAAGCAAGGGGCCTAAAACAGATCCCTGTGGAACCCTAAATCTCATGTCACTAAGGTTAGAGGTAGTGTTATTACACAAAACACATTGAGAACGACTGGTCAATGACGTCAACCAGGCAAGGGCACTTCCAGTAATCCCAAAAAGATTCTCCAAGCTGTCAAGCAAAATATGATGATCCACGGTATCAAACGCAGCACTGAGATCTAACAACACCAAAACCATAGTGGTGTCTGAGTCCATTGCTTGCAGAAGATCATTCACCACTTTAGTGAGAGCCGTCTCAGTGGAGTGATATTTCTTAAAAGCAGACTGCAGTGGTTCAAAAAGATTATTCTCAGTGAGATAGTCCACAAGCTGCCGTGACACCACTTTTCCAGGATTTTAGAACAAAATGATAGATTTGATATCGGCCTTTAATTTTTCAATACACTAGGGTCAAGATTAGATTTCTTAAGTAATGGTTTAATCACTGCAGATTTAAAACATTTCCAAGCCGATCCAGAGGTTAATGAGAGATTGATCATTTCCAGCACAGTCGGCCCAAGTGTGGACCACAGGTCCTTCAATTTAATTTATTTATTTCAATTTATTTTTATTTATATAGCGCCAAATCACAACAGAGTTGCCTTAAGGTGCTTCACTCAAGTAACGTCTAACCTTACCAACCCCCACAGCAACAGTGGTAAGGAAAAACTCCCTCTGAGGAAGAAACCTCAAGCAGACCAGACTCAAGGGGGTGAGTCTGGTCCTTAAACAGTTTTGCTGGTGTAGGGTCAAATAAGCAGGTTGTACTTTTTGTAGATGCCACGAGGTTTGTCAGCATGCCTAGTGAGATACTATTAAATTCCCTAAATCTAGGTAACACCTCAGTAATGGCGCCCACCTCCATAGCCGGTTTTAATGGCTGGGCCAAAGCGTGCTGCTGTCCTCAATCTAATATCTTCTATTTTCTTCTCGAAATAATCCAAGAAGTCCTGCGCTGAAAAAGGCGAACGACTAACAGGTGGCTGCCCGTGAGTGAGAAATGCTACCATGTCAAACAAGACAGTTCAAAATTTTGTGAAAATTTTTGCATCCACATTTAGAAGTGAGACTGGTCTACAGGATGTGCATTCAGGGGGAATTTATTTATTTATTTGTTTTTAGAATTAAATGACATGCTCAGTGGTAAACAGTCAGTAATAAGTGAGTAATAAGTATTCAAAGGCTGGGGGAGATTTGTGTGTGAAGTCTTTTAAAAAGATTCAGTGGTATATCCCTCTGGGCCAGGGGATTTGCTGCTCTGCATACATTTAATAGTTAAATCAATCTCTTGAATGGTTATTGACGCTTCCAAGCCATTCTGTAGTCAGAATGTTGAGTTTGTTATAAAAAAAAACTTTACAAGTCAACTAGTTGAGTTGTAAATATGAGTTTAACATCCAAAACTTGTAAGAGCTCTTTATGTTAAAGAGAGGGAGCATGTGGACATAATTAAACGAGGCTGCACTGTTTTAGAGTGCTGTTCATGTCTCAGTGATGGTCTGCTTGGCCTCTCTCTGTCGTAGCTAGCTGGTGAACATGCTCCCATCCTTCTCATCATGTTCATAGTAATAATACCGTTTGTGTTGCTAACTGTTTGACTCCTTTTGGTGTTGTCTTCCTTAGGTGCACACAAAATGAGATGATCTGAAAACTCAAATATACTTTCAAAGCTTCCCATCACAAACAGGATTGGTGACAAGGGGCAGCCCTGGAAAAGTCTAACTCCCACCGAGAACAGGTCTGACGTGGTGCTGAGCACTCAGTCTCTGTAGAGACTGGACTGATTTGGATGGATTGGGGCTGTATCTGAGTGGATCTGATCCATCACAGCTGGGCGATCTGTTCATTCATGGAATGACAGAGAAGTGATTTGTTTTTTACAGATTGCCCAGGAGTCTCCAAAAACACTTTAATCTGTAATACTTGTATTATTGAAGTTCATCCTCCTTCTGTTTCTGTGGACACACTGTAATCACAGCGTGCAGCTTTTCTCACTGGAAGATAGTGACTCAGAAATGATGGCAAACATGAGATTATCAAAGTTACAAGCACTCTCTGGTTTTCTTATTCGTCATCCCGGAGTCTCTGATCCCGTGGGAACAGACGGACGGTCTCACCTGTGCGCACCAACACGCTGAGCGTCTCTTCATCCTTCTGGAACTTCACTGCTAAGTGGTACAAAGTTCCGGGCTCCAGATCCGCGACACTGCAGACGAGCACCTCACCGAGGCCTCCGTGCGGATCACACGGGGCAGCAGCGCCGGTGTTCTCGTTAATCACGGTCACGTTACAGGGCAGGCCGTACGTGCGTAACGTCACCGCGGCGGAGTTCGAGCTGCTGCTGATCCCTGTGACGTTCACGGAGCAGTGCTCAGCCTCCGTGGTCTGGACCTGCAAGTGAGCACACGTAGACCACTAAACAGACAATAAAAAACATTTTCGGATCAGCCAGCGTCCTGTGCGTTACCTGCCGCGCGCTCCACAGGACAGCAAATATCAGACACGTCACGGCGCGTCGGCATCGCGGTGCCCGAGTCAGATCTGTCTCTTCAGTCTGCAATAAGCACTCAGAAGACAGTCCAGGACCAGCTGACATAACGAGTGTGTAAGGTTTAAAGGACCCAGAGCTTCAGGGCCGCGCGCCGCGTGCGTAAAACGCTCCGTGTTTCCATCCGCGCAACATCCAGCACCGAGCAGATCTGACTGCAAAACGGAGCCGCTGCGTCAATTAAACGGAGACCCGAGGTCCTCTGAAAGACACTAAAAAAATAAGAAGAAAAAAATCCAGGCACTTTCTGCAGACGGAGATCCATGGATCTGAAAACTTTCACTGAAGTGTGAAAGAGAAGCAGGCAGGCTCTCTGCAGCCGCACTCCACCCTGCTTTCCTTCCTGCCGGCCTGGACTTTCTCTGACGACCTTTAGCATCAAACAGCTCAATTCAATTAGCGCGGAGCTGGATAAGAGTTATCTCATCAGGAAGCAGAACAATGGTCTAATATTAGAAAAGTCCACATGTGGAGCAACAATGAACAATTAGACAGCTCTCACACTCAAGAACATTTACTACTTTTCCTCAAAATATATTTACCATTCAAGGTTTCAACCATATTATAAAGACAATTTGAGAAAAACGAACACATTTAGTTACAGCAAATTTGAATACACTTTTTTTTATATGATTCAACTTTAATTTTTTTTTCATTGCATTTTATTGAGATGTGATTGATCACATACCCGTTTATTCAGTCATTCATTTTCTATACCTGCTTGCTGCATTTTAGGGCAGTGTGGGGAGCAGGGAGCCGGAGCCTGTCTTAGCAGTCACAGGGCACGAGGCGAGGTTCACCCTGGCCAGGCCACCAGCCCAGTGCAGGGCCACAGACAAACACAGTCACAAAGTCACTAGTTCATCTAACCTACATGTCTTTGGATGTGGGAGGAAGCCAGAGGGACCCCACGCAAACATGGGGAGAACATACAAATGCCACACAGAAAGGACCAGAAACCCATGACTTTGTTGCCGTGAGGGAACAGTGCCAGAGGCGTTGCCAAGCTTGGGTGGGCATTTGTTCTCATTGGGGGTGGGACAAAAAAAACCTCAGCACCCATCACACATAACAAGAATTTGCCAGAAGCATGCCCAACACGGCACATATTGTCATAATCCGGCACAGTCAGGAGGAAAAGAGACATGGCCAGCAGTGTCAGAATGCAGACAGACTGCCTCGTCCACACCTGTCAAATCACATCCAGAGTGCATGTCGACGACACAGACTGCTGCCAGATAGCCATAAAAGGTGCGGCAGACTGCCTGATCTCCAAATGTCTGGATAGCAAACACAGACGTGTGCATGAGTGCGCAGCACACGTGTGTGCATGACACATGTGCGCTTTGCACACATGCGTGGGGCTGCACTTAACACTGTGTGTGTGTGTGTGTGTGTGTGTGTGTGTGTGTGTGTGTGTGTGTGTGTGTGTGTGTGTGTGTGTGTGTGTGTGTGTGTGTGTGTGTGGGTGTGTGTGCATAACACTACATGGGCCACTGGACAGCTTGGCTCAAAGTTTGCTGGCACTGGGCCATGCAGTCCCTCAGATGGAGCGCCTTTCCAGGGAACTTTCTTTTTTCTTGTTTGCTCACTTCAGGAGCAAGACGCAACTCTGGACACTGTGATGGTGGGATTATCACATGGGATTAATTGTTTTCTTTTGGGTGAGAGGATTTTAACTGCAGGCTGTTGTCCCAGGCTTCACGTCCATGTCTGCACTGTGAAGCACTCCTGGACCGTTGTTGGAGGTGAGATGCACGTTTATTAATGCTGTCACGGCCTGGTACAACAGGTCCAATGTCATATCTCCTACAGAGTTAGAAGGTGATCATTTATTACAGTGTGAGAGCCGTTCAGCTCCGAGCCTGATGTGTGAAATGACGCGTTACTGCGCACCACGGAGAGGCGCAGCTGCCCGTGTTATGATGGAGACAACAGTTCACATTATTTACGTCGCCCATGGGAAGGAATGAACAAATACAGTGGGGAAAATAAGTATTTGATCCACTGTCGATTTTGCAAGTTTTCCCACCTATAAAGAATGTTGAGGTCTGTAATTTTTATTGTAGGTACATTTCAACTATGAGAGACAGAATATATGAGGGCTGTCAATAAAGTAATGGTCCTTTTTATTTTTTTCAAAAACTATATGGATTTCATTCATATGTTTTTACGTCAGACATGCTTGAACCCTCGTGCGCATGCGTGAGTTTTTCCACGCCTGTCGGTGACGTCATTCGCCTGTGAGCACTCCTTGTGGGAGGAGTCGTCCAGCCCCTCGTCGGAATTCCTTTGTCTGAGAAGTTGCTGAGAGACTGGCGCGTTGTTTGATCAACATTGTTTCTAAACCTGTGAGACACATCGAAGTGGACACGGTTCGAAAAATTAAGCTGGTTTTCAGTGAAAATTTTAACAGCTGATGAGAGATTTTTTTAAAAAATTATTTTATTATTTATTATTTATTATTTCGTATTTTTAAAAAATTCAGAAAATCACAGTGTATGATTATAAATAATCAATTTCCATTTTATCACATGAAATAAGTATTTGATCCACTAGAAAAGCAGACCTTAATATTTGGTACAGAAACCTTTGTTTGCAGTTCCAGAGGTCAGTTGTTTCCTGTAGTTCTTCAATGTTTATTAAAGAAACAGATGAAAAAGAACTAATTGACATAGTTCATAAATTAAAATGTAAAAAGTCAACTGACATTTATAATTTTGACATGTTTTTGATAAAGAAGATTGTTGACTGTATCATTAAACCATTAACTTATACTTGTATTTGTAATTTGTCATTAATGACTGGGAAATTTCCTTCGAAAATGAAAATAGCTAAAGTGATTCTGCTGTTCAAATCTGGTGATAAACATGTCTTTTCAAACTACAGGCCAATCTCACTGCTACTACAATTTTCAAAAATGGTATTTACAAAGAGGCTAAATGATTTTATAGCTAAACATCATATACTCAGTGAACAGCAGTATGGATTCAGACAGAATCAAATTACCTCATTGGCTTTTATTGACTTTGTTGAACAAATAACAAATGCAATTGAGAATAAGCAGTACACAGTAGGAGTTTTCTTTGATTTACAGAAAGCTTTTGAGATCATAGACCATACCTTACTATTGGGTAAATTGCAGAAGTATGGTATCAGGGGACTGACTCATGACTGGATAGGCAGCTATCTGCAAAACTGGTATCAGTGTGTCCATATTGGTGGGATAAACTCAGAATTTTTGAAGATTACATGTGGTTTGCCTCAAGGTTCAATCCTTGGTCCATTGCTGTTTATATATATATATATATATATATATATATATATATATATATATATATATATATATATATATATATATATATATATATATATATATATATATATATATATATATATATATATATATATGTTTGATTTCTAAGTCCCTGAATTGTATTTTATTTGCTGATGATACAACTGTGTTCTGTAGTGGGGATCATTTGGAACAGCTTTTGGACATGGTGGAGAAGTAATTGCAGAAATTTAAACAATGGTTTGATTTAAATAAATTATCACTTCATCTTGGTAAAACAAAGTGTATTATATTTGGAAATAAGACCAGGAATTTAAGTAGAAATTAATTTTTACAGGATGCTGAAATTGAAATTGTAACTGAAACAAAATTTCTTGGAGTTATCATTGATGATAAATTAAGATGCAAAACACAAATTATGTTAAATCTAAAATGACAAAAGCCATTGCAATCCTGTATAAAGCCCAAGATTTCCTCTCTCAGTATTCGCTAATCACATGATATTATTCATTAATAGCTCCATGTACGTATGACATATTTTGTTGAGGTTTGGGGAAACATTTATAAAACAAACACTAAATCAATATTTTTATTGCAAAAGAAAGCCATAAGAATTATAAGTATTAAACCTTACCGTGAGCCAACAAACCCACTATTTATTTGTTTGAATATTCTGAAATTCAGGGACTTAGTTGATTACATTACAATACAAACCATACATAAAGCAAAAAACAAACTTCTACCTCAACATGTCCAAAATCTGTTTAAAATGAAAGACTCCAGGTAAAATTTGAGAGAAACATTATTATTTCATAAATTAAATACTCAAACTACTATAAAAAGTCACTGTGTTTCTGTAAAAGGTATAAACATTTGGAACATCTGTCCTGAACATATTAAATTATGCAGTACTCTAGTCAGTTTAAAAGACTTTATAAAACTAATATAATCTCTCGTTACAGTATGGGCAATTAAGTTTATTGATTTGGTATTATTTCCTTTGGATTCTGCATTATTATTTATTTTGTTGTGATGAGACAATTCCGTTCATTGATTAATTTCAAAGATCTGTTCTTTGTTCCTTTTGTATTTGGTGTTATGCCAGGCCACTCCAGGACCTTGAAATGCTTCTTACGGAGCCCCCCCTTAGTTGCCCTGGCTGTGTGTTTGGGGTGATTGTCATGCTGAAGACCCAGCGATGACCCATCTTCAATGCTCTTACTGAGGGAAGGAGGCTGTTTTCCAAAATCTCACAATACATGACCCCATCCATCTTCCCTTCAATACGGTGCAGTCGTCCTGTTCCCTTTGCAGAAGAGCACCCCCAGAGTATGATGTTTCCACCCCCATGCTTCACGGTTGGGATGGTTTTCTTGGGGTTGTTCTCATCCTCTAAACATGGTAAGTGGAGTTGATTCCAAAAAGCTCTATTCTGGTCTCATCTGACCACATGACCTTCTCCCATGCCTCCTCTGGATCATCCAGATGGTCACTGGTGAACTTCAAACGGGCCTGGACATGTGCTGGCTTGAGCAGGGGGACCTTGCTGGCCTGCAGGATTTTAAACCATGACAGTATCATGTGTTACTAATGTAATCTTTGTGACTGTGGTCCCAGCTCTCTTCAGGTCATTGACCAGGTCCTCCTGTGTAGTTCTGAGCTTTCTCAGACTCATCCTTACCCCACAAAGTGAGATCTTGCATGAAATCCCAGACCGAGGGAGACTGACAGTCATCTTGTGTTTCTTCCACTCTAATAAATAATCATAACAGTTGTTATCTTCTACCAAGCTGCTTGCCTGTTGTCCTGTAGTCCATCCCAGCCTTGTGCAGGTCTACAGTTTTGTCCCTGGTGTCCTTAGACAGCTCTTTGGTCTTGGCTATGGTGGACAGGTTGGAGTGTGATTGATTGAGTGTGTGAACAGGTGTCTTTTATACAGGTAACAAGTTCAAACAGGTGCAATTAATACAGGTAAAGAGTGCAGAATAAGAGGGCTTCTTAAAGAAAAATTAACAGGTCTGTGTGAGACAGAATTCTTGCTGGTTGGTAGGTGATCAAATACTTATTTCATGCAATAAAATGCAAATTAATTATTTAAAATCAAACAATGTAATTTTTTTTTTTAATTCTGTCTCAGTGTACCTTCGATAAAACTTACAAACCTCTACATTCTTTGTACACTGAAAAAAGTATAACCCTGCTTAAACTAAAAAAAATGATGTCCAGATATAACATCTAATATATTTGACTTCACATAATGTAATTTATTTCATTTCACAAAATCTAAATTATTTAACTTCCTATGACCTGATTATTTTATGTTGATGTAATTGACTCTATCTAAATTCTTTGCCTTGATCCAAATTATTAACATTTTTGTTATTGAATCAAATGAATAAGTTCAAACTGAGCTAACCTGATTAATTATTTAAAAATCAAACAATGTCATTTTTCAGAATTTTTTTTTTTTTAATTCTGTCTCAGTGTACGTACGATAAAACTTACAGACCTCTACATTCATAGGTGGGAAACTTGCAAAATCGACAGTGGATCATATACTTTATTTGTCTCACTGTATCTGTACTGTAAGGTCTATTGTGAATTTAACAGCCTGTTCAGATTTGTGGCGACGTGCGCAGTAGCGCACAGAACTTTCCATTTGATAGCTGCTGTTCACATTCACTACAGATGATAATAATTCAGAATTATTATCACGATGAAGCGTGCCACATACATATCAACAGTTCCTTTGCACTCCGGGGGGTGGGGGTGGACATTATTATACATGGCACCCAGACACTATTTCCAGGGCAAGTCTGTGGCGAGTCTGCGGCTAGCTGTGGCACATTCTGACACAAACTGATTCATGTCAAGATTTTTTGTTTTGTCTTTTTCATGGGACAAAATGATCTCTCTTTTCCTTGGATGCAGCATTGATCTGCACAGAGGGGTGAGCAAGGGGCTCAGTGTGGAAAATGAGCATCTTTTGCATTTTCTGGGATGAATTTTGTGATACCTGTGAGTTTGAAATCTTTTTTGAGAGTGGAATCAACGAGCTGAGTGAATAGTCCCTCCTCATCCATATCCATGTGACTGCGCCCATGCAGAGTGAGTTCACTGACCAAGAGAAACTTCACCCATGCTTTTAATGTGGTATCTGTTCTTTTCTACTTGGGCATGACCCAGCAGATGGACCAGAGCTGGTACTCCTGCCATGCCACCATGGCCCTGTTACTCCTGCCCACCACGTGTTCATGGCCCTGGTACTCCTACCACGTGACCATGGCCCTGTTACTCATGCCCACCACGTGTTCATGGCCCTGGTACTCCTGGCACGTGTTCATGGCCCTGTTACTCCTGCCCACCACATGTTCATGGCCCTGGTACTCCTGCCATGTGACCATGGCCCTGTTCCTCCTGCCCACCACATGTTCATGGCCCTGGTACTCCTGCCCACCACGTTTTCATGGCCCTGGTACTCCTGCCACGTGTCCATGGCCCTGTTCCTCCTGCCCACCACATGTTCATGGCCCTGTTACTCCTGCCCACCACGTGTTCATGGCCCTGGTACTCCTGCCACATGTCCATGGCCCTGTTACTCCTGCCCACCATGTGTTCATGGCCCTGGTACTTCTGCCACGTGTTCATGGCCCTGTTACTCCTGCCCACCACATGTTCATGGCCCTGTTCCTCCTGCCCACCACATGTTCATGGCCCTGTTACTCCTGCCCACCACGTGTTCATGGCCCTGGTACTCCTGCCACATGTCCATGGCCCTGTTACTCCTGCCCACCACGTTTTCATGGCCCTGGTACTCCTGCCACATGTCTATGGCCCTGTTACTCCTGCCCACCACATGTTCATGGCACTGTTACTCCTGCCCACCACGTGTTCATGGCCCTGGCACTCCTGCCCACCACGTGTTCATGGCCCTGGTACTCCTATCACATGTCCATGGCCCTGTTACTCCTGCCCACCATGTGTTCATGGCCCTGGTACTCCTGCCACGTGTTCATGGCCCTGTTACTCCTGCCCACCACATGTTCATGGCACTGTTACTCCTGTCCACCACGTGTTCATGGCCCTAGTACTCCTGCCCACCACGTTTTCATGGCCCTGGTACTCCTGCCACGTGTCCATGGCCCTGTTACTCCTGCCCACCACATGTTCATGGCACTGTTACTCCTGCCCACCACGTGTTCATGGCCCTAGTACTCCTGCCACGTGTTCTACTGGATAGCCAGTAGATGGTAATTTTCCCATAATGCTTTCAGCATATGTGTCTGTAAAACACTAAAACCTCCCAAATTAGTGCATTACTTTAAAGCTAAAACATATACCTGACATTTTCACTTTGTAAAACAACAGAGGTGACGTTAATTTAAATAACTTATCCGGAATTAACTTGTTTAAAATTTTAACCATAATTCCAAACTGTCCAATATTTATTGATTCTGCAGGAGTTTGGGCCATCAGTATTGATTGGACATTCTGCATTCGTTTTTCTTACTCGTGTCTGTCGATGTTTGTTCCGCGTCCTCCCAACGCACAGATCGGACATGACTGAACACGTGTCAGAATGCTTCACATTTTAAAGGTTTTACAAGCAAAAGAAAAATCCCTGTCTGCCAGACACGACGCGAACAAAACAGCATTCCAAACATGCAATTACTGGACACGAGATCCAGATATAACTTTATTTAGAAAGTAGCTCTTATGATATGTTTAAATGTGGATCATTTTTCTTTTTTACTCAATATCCTCAAAGTCTTAAATATAAGACCTAAATGTTTCACTAAGTGCTAATTTTGTTCACTGTTCATTCAGACACCATGACGGTTTAAACATTCAAGTGTTGCGAACAACAGCAGCTGCCGTTTTTGTGGTGGTTAGCATGTTAACTAACTCACTAGTCAGTTAGCATGCTAATTGATTAGTGAGTTAGGTTAGCTACTGCAAGGCACAAAATTTATTGTTCTGATTGTGTTCCTCATGAAAGAAGTCAAAACTTTGTCAGGTTACAAATCACTCATCTCATCACAAATCTTCAACTGCTTATCCGAGATCGGGTCGCAGGGACAACAGCTCCAACAGCTCCAACAGCTCCAACAGGGGACCCCAGACTTCCCTTACCCAGGCCACATTGACCACCTCTGACTGTGGGATCCCGAGGTGTTCCCAGGCCAGTGTGGAGATATAATCTCTCCATCTAGTCCTGGGTCTTCCCCGGGGTCTCCTCCCAGGTGGACATGCCTGGAACACCTCCCTAGGGAGGCGCCCAGAGGCATCCTTACCAGATGCCCAAACCAACTCAGCTGGCTCCTTTCCACCCTGAAGGAGCAATGGCTCTACTCTGAGCTTCCCACAGATGACCAAGCTTTTCACCCTGTCTCTGAGGGAGACACCAGCCATCCTCCTAAGAAAGCCCATTTCAGCTGCTTGTACCCGTGATCTAGTTCTTTCAGTCATGACCAAACCCTCATGACCATAGGTGAGAGGAGGAACAAAGATTGACCAGTAGATTGAGAACTTTGCCTTTTGAGTAAGCTCCCTTTTTGTCACAACAGTACGGTAGAGCGAATGCAACACCGCCCCTGCAGCACCGATTCTCTGGCCAATCTCACACTCCATTGTCCCCTCACTCATGAACAAGACCCCAAGCTACCTGAACACCTTCACATAGGGCAAGACCATATTCCCTACCCAGAGCAGGCAAGCCATTGGTTTCCTGCTGATAGTCATGGCCTCAGATTTAGAGGTGCTGATCCTCATCCCAGCCGCATCACACTCATCTGTGAACTGATCCATTGAGTGTTGGAGGTCACAGGCCGATGAAGCCAACAGGACCACATCATCTGCAAAAAGCAGTGATGAGCCCACCAAACTGGAAACCCTCCTGCCCTGACTATATCTCAATATCCTGACCATGAATATCACAAACAGGATTGGTGACAAGGCGGAGCCCTGGAGGAGGCCAACATTCACAGGAAGCAAGTCCAACTCACTGCTGAGCACCCGAACACAGCTCTCGCTTTGTGAGTACAGTGATTGGATGGCCCTGAGAACAGACCCCCTCACTCCATACTCCCGCAGCACCTCCCACCGTATCTCCCAGGGTATCTGATCATATGCCTTGGAGGATCCTTGTGAGAGGGAAGAACTGTTTGGTTGTTCCACAACCAGGACAGAACCCGCATTGTTCCTCTTCATTCAGAGGTTTGACTACTGGCTGAACCCTCCTTTCCAGCACCCTGGAGTAGACTTTACCAGAGGGCCTGAGTAGTGTGATGCCCCTGTAATTGGCACACACTCTCTGGTCCCCTTTTTAAAATATGGAGACCACCACCTCAGTTTGCCACTTCTGAGGCACTGTCCCTCCACATCCAGAGCCTTCAGCATTTCTGGATGGATCTCATCAACCCCCAGGGCCTTTCCACTGCAGAGCTGTTTGACTACCTCAGTGACTTCCACCAGGGAAATTGATGATAATCCCCCATCAGCTTCCAACTCTGCCCCTACTATAGAGGGTGCTCCAGTCTGATGCAGGAGTTCCTCAAAGTGTTCCTTCCAGCACCGTATTACATCCTCAGTTGAGGTCAACAGAGTCCCATCGTTACTGTAGACAGCTTGGATGGTTCCTCGTTTTCCCCTCCTGAGGTGCCTCATGGTCTGCCAGAAGCACCTTGGTGCTGACAAAAAGTCCTTCTCCATGGTTACTCCAAACTCCTCCCACACCCGCTGCTTTACCTCCCCCACAGCAGAGGCTGCCGCCCTTTGGGCCTGTCAGTACCGTGCAATTGCCTCCGGAGTCCTCAGAGATAATATCCCAGAAGGACTCCTTCTTCAGTTGGGCAGCTTCCCTGACCATCGGGGTCCACCACAGTGTTCGAGGGTTGTCACCCCTTGAGGCACCTAAGACCTTCAGGTCATGCAGCTCCCCACTGCAGCTTCAGCAATGGAAGCTTTGAACATTGCCCATTCTGGTTCAATGCCCCCAACCTCCACAGTGATGCTAGAAAAGCTCTGCCAGAGGTGTGAGTTGAAGAGCTGTCGGACACTGGGCTCCTCCAGATGCTCCCCATTCATCCGCATGATCTGTTCGGGCTTACCAGGTCTGTCCAAAGCCCTCCCCAAAGACACCACCAGATGGTGATCAGTTGACAGCTCTGCTCCTCTTTTCACCCCAGTGTCCAGAACATGTGGCCTCAGATCAGATGATATGATCACAAAATTGATCATCGACCTTCGACCTAGGGTGCTGTGGTATCATGTACACTTATGAGCATCCTTAAATTCAAACACAGTGTTTGTTATGGACAATCTATGACTAGCACTGAAGCTCAACAACAAACGACCATTCAGGTTTAGCTCAGGGAGGCAGTTCCTCCCAATCACACCTCTCCAGGTGTCTCTGTCATTGCCCACGTGTGAATTGAAGTCTCCCAGCAGAACAATGGAGTCCCACCACCGGACCACACATTCTCATTCTAAAGCATCAAATAAAGATACTGACGGGTTAGCTGTCTGCCTTGCTGCACAAGAAAGGTCACCTGAAGCATCTCTACAGCAACATACATGAGTAGAGTTTTTGTGGAATCTTAGACATTGCGAGATTGTGAACAAACTGTTGTGTAAACAGCAGCTGACAGTGATAAGGATTTATCAGTGCTACTTACTCCTGTGGTGGTGGTTAATTCTGCAGTTGTATTCTGAAGCACTGTAGTTGAAGGAGGAGCCATGGCTGCTGGTTTTGTTGTTGCCATTGATGTTATAGGTGGGTGGGTTGTTGCATGGGCTGTGGTGGTGGTTACAGCAATAGTGGGTGTGTTTATGATGGTTATGGCCTTGGTTGAAAAGGGAGTGGTTTCAACTGTAGATGGCATCATTGGGGTAGGACTAGTTGCAGCACTAGTTGTCATAGACATGGTAGTAGGGTTGGTACTGTAGGCAGCAGAAGGAGGGTTGGTACTGGAGGCAGTAGTAGGAGCATCACTGGTTGTTGTGGATGTGGTAGTAGGGTTGGTACTGGAGGTAGCAGTAGGAGCATCACTGGTTGTTATGGATGTGGTAGTAGGGTTGGTACTGGAGGTAGCAGTAGGAGCATCACTGGTTGTTATGGATGTGGTAGTAGGGTTGGTACTGGAGGCAGCAGTAGGAGCATCACTGGTTGTTGTAGATGTGGTAGTAGGGTTGGTATCGGAGGCGGCAGTAGGAGCAGCACTGGTTGTCGTGGATGTGGTAGCAGGGTTGGTACTGGAGGCAGCAGCAGGAGCATCACTGGTTGTTGTAGATGTGGTAGTAGGGTTGGTACCGGAGGCAGCAGTAGGAGCAGCACTGGTTGTCGTGGATGTGGTAGTAGGGTTGGTACCGGAGGCAGCAGTAGGAGCAGCACTGGTTGTCGTGGATGTGGTAGTAGGGTTGGTACCGGAGGCAGCAGTAGGAGCATCACTGATTGTTGTAGATGTGGTAGTAGGGTTGGTACTGGAGGCAGCAGCAGGAGCATCACTGGTTGTTGTAGATGTGGTAGTAGGGTTGGTACTGGAGGCAGCAGCAGGAGCATCACTGGTTGTCGTGGATGTGGTAGTAGGGTTGGTATCGGAGGCAGCAGTAGGAGCAGCACTGGTTGTCGTGGATGTGGTAGTAGGGTTGGTACTGGAGGCAGCAGCAGGAGCATCACTGGTTGTTGTAGATGTGGTAGTAGGGTTGGTACTGGAGGCAGCAGCAGGAGCATCACTGGTTGTCGTAGATGTGGTAGTAGGGTTGGTACCGGAGGCAGCAGTAGGAGCAGCACTGGTTGTCGTGGATGTGGTAGTAGGGTTGGTACTGGAGGCAGCAGCAGGAGCATCACTGGTTGTCGTGGATGTGGTAGTAGGGTTGGTACTGGAGGCAGCAGCAGGAGCATCACTGGTTGTCGTAGATGTGGTAGTAGGGTTGGTACCGGAGGCAGCAGCAGGAGCATCACTGGTTGTCGTAGATGTGGTAGTAGGGTTGGTACCGGAGGCAGCAGTAGGAGCATCACTGGTTGTCGTAGATGTGGTAGTAGGGTTGGTACTGGAGGCAGCAGCAGGAGCATCACTGGTTGTCGTAGATGTGGTAGTAGGGTTGGTACTGGAGGCAGCAGCAGGAGCATCACTGGTTGTCGTAGATGTGGTAGTAGGGTTGGTACAGGAGGCAGCAGCAGGAGCATCACTGGTTGTCGTGGATGTGGTAGTAGGGTTGGTACCGGAGGCAGCAGTAGGAGCAACACTGGTTGTCGTGGATGTGGTAGTAGGGTTGGTACCGGAGGCAGCAGTAGGAGCACCACTGGTGGTCGTGGACGTGGTAGTTGGTTTGGTACTGGTGACAGCGCTAGGTACAGTAGAGGTGGGTGTGGTTGTGCTAGTAGGCATGGCTGCTGTCATTTTTTTTGCCAACCATCCAGTTCCTGTTATCCCGTTTGTACTGAGCACTGTTGGTGCGCTGTAGGCTGCGGCGCCTGAAGAGGTTGATGGATGGGCTGTGGAAAATGTCAAGGCCGGTGTGGGTATGGTTTTGTTGATGAAAGCATGAGACGACAATGGCGACTGTGGCTCCATGGTTTTAAATGTCACTGTGTCTGTGGAAGGAGAAGCTGGAGGTGCTGTAGCCTCTGGCGGTACAGTGGTGGCTGAACGGTAAGTGTTCCAGGGTGTCCTCTTGTCAGCTGGTGGTTGTGCTGTGGCTGAGTCTGACTCTGTGTGCATTATACGAGGTAACAGCAAATTACTTCCACCTTCAGTGTCTGCAGTCGAAGGTGTCGCATCGGTCAGTGTGGTGTTTAACTTAGAACCAGTAGCAGCACTTTCAGCATCAGAAGACACAAATGTGACTGCGGAGGTGACCTGAAAATCTGTGGGCTTGGCTGTGCTGCTCAGTGTCAAACCTGTGGAGGAAACCAGAGTCACAGCTGCTGTTGAGTTAAACACAGGTGGAGAGGTAGAAACCTCTTGGGTTATGAATGAGGCCTCAGCTTCAGCTCCGAGGTTTGGGGTGTTTCCACTTGAGAGCCTTTCTGATGTGTCCGTGGACAGATCGGTCGTCATCAGACCTGTGCTGGATGAGACCATACGGCTGCTGGTCAAAGCTGACGGCTCTGTGACTGAAGTTGGAACATGAGGAATGACAGCCGTCGTCACAGACCACCATGTTCGTGGTTTGCTGGCATCACTTACAGATATTGAAGCACCACTCTGCATCGTACTCCAGCTTTTTGAGGCTGTGACTTGTCTTGTGGTCCTGAGAGCTTTTTCTGTGTTTGTAATTTCTTTATTGATCCCAGTTACGGCAGGAGATTTGACAAAGTACACAGAACTGGCAAGTCTCCCTGGATTATGGGTTGATGGATAGAATATTGTGGAAACAGAGTTTGTGTCTGCAAAGAAAGGAAATAAAAGCCATAATTAGGCAGATATGAATAAATAATATTAGGAAGAACACTAAAAAAACAACAAATAACTGATGATATGATCACACTTGCTGTGAAAAAAGAGACAAAATTAATGTGGGACTGTGTTTATTGTTGTTTCTTGTTTTTTTTAATCTGTGACCTCTTTGGGGCACATATATGGTGTAAATTTAGTGGCCTTGGACTTAATATGTGGAAAGTTATTGTGTGTACAGTGTTTTACTGCTTTTTTGCTCAGTGACCTTGAGAATGAGATCAAGGTCATCATCAAACCCAACAAAAGTTCTCACGACATACATATATGGCACAAATTTGGTGTCCTTGCACTCAACCACTGGGAAGTTATTGAGAGTACTCTGTTGCTCCGGACTGAAGAACAACATTTCTATGACCCCTGCCGGGGTGACAGGGAGCATAAAACCCAACCAACCAAACAAAGTAGTCCATATAAAATGACACATCCAGCACCAGGTTAGGATGTTCAGGAACAAACCAGGAATCAGGCCTGACATGAACTGGAAACTGATGGAACATCAGCATGACTGTCCACAGTGAAGACAGTCTTACATCAGCATGGACTGAGAGGGTGCCAACCAAGAAAGAAACCCCTGCAGTGCTTCAACAGACCGGTCATCTGGCAGGTGTGCAATGTGTCCTACCCAACGCCATCTGTTTCTAATAAGATCGGTCTCAATATCTTCAGACGAGAGCATCATCATTTGTAACACAGTCATCCCATTTAATTTTGAGAATGGCTCCAAGATGGCATTATTGTATGGTTGTTAGATTTTTGATTTGGTGTCGGTAAAGAGTCCAAGTCTCACTTCCATACATCATCACCGCTATAACGCATTGATTATACACTTTGAGCTTAGTTTGCATTAATAGTCCTCCATAATTAAAGACGGTGTCCCTGAGCCTACCAACAGCACATGAGGAAGCTTGGATACACACAGCAATCTGTTTATCTACAGAGCATTCAAAAAGTATTCACAGTGCTTCACTTTTTACACAATTTGTTATGTTCCAGCCTTATTCCAAAATGCAGTAAATTGTTTTCCTCAAAATTCTACACATATTACCCATAATGACAACATGAATTGTTTCTCAGATTTCTGCAAATTTCTGAAAAAAAAAAAAATAAAAACAAAAAAACAAACAAAAAAAAACAAAAACTAAGAAATCACACGTACATAAGTATTCACAGCCTTTACCATGAAGCTCCAAATTGAGCTCAGATGGATCCTGTTTCCACTGATCATCCTTGAGATGTTTCTACAGCTCAAATGGAGTCCAGCTGGGGTAAATTCAGTTGATTGGACATGATTTGGAAAGACACACAGCTGTCTACATATAAGGTCCCACAGTTGACAGTCAGAGCACAAACCAAGCATGAAGTCAAAGAAATTGTCTGTAGACCTCTGAGACAGGATTGTCTGGAGACACAAATCTGTGGAAGGGCACAGAAACATTTCTCCTGCTGTGAAGGTCCCAATGAGCACAGTGGCCTTCATCAGCCATAAATGGAAGAAGTTCAGATCCACCAGGACTCTTCCTGGAGCTGGTCACCCGTCAAAACTGAGCGATTGGGGGAGAAGGACATTAGACAGGGAGGTGACCAAGAACCCGATGGTCACTCTGTCAGAGCTCCAGCATTCCTCTGTGGAGAGAGGAGAACCTTCCAGAAGGACAACCATCTCTGCAAGCCTGCATGGTAGAGTGACCAGACAAAAGCTACTCCTTAGTAAAAGGCACATGGCAGCCCACCTGGAGTTTGACAAAAGGCACCTGAAGGACTCTCAGACCAGGAGAAACAAAATTCTCTGGTCTGATGAGACAAAAATTGAAGTCTTCGGTGTCATGTTTGGAGGAAACCAGGTACCATCCCTACAGTGAAGCATGGTGGTGGCAGCATCATGCTGTGGGATGTTTTTCAGCAGCAGGAACTGGGAGACTAGTCAGGATTGAGGGAAAGATGAATGCAGCAATGTACAGAGACATCCTGGATGAAAACCTGCTCCAGAGCTCATTTGACCTCAGACTGGGGCGACGGTTCATCTTTTGGCTCTTTAATAGTGACGGTCCAGCTGTACTTTCACTCACCACTTGTAAACAGTCACGTTACAGCTACACATTTGTTTGCTGCTTGTTAAAAGTCACTGTCCAGCCGAACTTTCCCTCACCATTCATTCATTGTGGTTGGCTCTCACTGCGGTATTGTATCACTTCCTGTTCCGGAGCACAGCGGTGTTTTTCTGTATCTGTTAGCTGTTTAATCTGCGCAGTTAGATTGATCTAGTTATCTAGATTACGATTTGTTTCCCAGTGTAATCTTTACGTGCCTTAACTAAAGCACTCATTCTGCTGAATCACCTCTAAATTATTTACACATTATTCAATTTGCGTGTTTTTAGGAATCCGCTAGCTTAGCGTAGCTACTAGCTCTTAGCCGATTTAGCATGGCGGCTTCTCCTGTCTCTCCCGCACTTTTCTGCTCTGGGTGTGAAATGTTTAGTTATTCCTCGGCCTCCTTTAGCAGTAATGGTACTTGTAATAAGTGTAGCTTATTCGTAGCTTTGGAGGCCAGGCTGGGCGAATTGGAGACTCGGCTCCGCACCGTGGAAAATTCTACAGCTAGCCAGGCCCCTGTAGTCGGTGCGGACCAAGGTAGCTTAGCCGCCGTTAATTCCCCCCTGGCAGATCCCGAGCAGCCGGGAAAGCAGGCTGACTGGGTGACTGTGAGGAGGAAGCATAGCCCTAAACAGAAGCCCCGTGTACACCGTCAACCCGTTCACATCTCTAACCGTTTTTCCCCACTCGACGACACACCCGCCGAGGATCAAACTCTGGTTATTGGCGACTCTGTTTTGAGAAATGTGAAGTTAGCGACACCAGCAACCATAGTCAATTGTCTTCCGGGGGCCAGAGCAGGCGACATTGAAGGAAATTTGAAACTGCTGGTTAAGGCTAAGCGTAAATTTGGTAAGATTGTAATTCACGTCGGCAGTAATGACACCCGGTTACGCCAATCGGAGGTCACTAAAATTAACATTAAATCGGTGTGTAACTTTGCAAAAACAATGTCGGACTCTGTTGTTTTCTCTGGGCCCCTCCCCAATCAGACCGGGAGTGACATGTTTAGCCGCATGTTCTCCTTGAATTGCTGGCTGTCTGAGTGGTGTCCAAAAAATGAGGTGGGCTTCATAGATAATTGGCAAAGCTTCTGGGGAAAACCTGGTCTTGTTAGGAGAGACGGCATCCATCCCACTTTGGATGGAGCAGCTCTCATTTCTAGAAATCTGGCTAATTTTCTTAAATCCTCCAAACCGTGACTATCCAGGGTTGGGACCAGGAAGCAGAGTTGTAGTCTTACACACCTCTCTGCAGCTTCTCTCCCCCTGCCATCCCCTCATTACCCCATCCCCGTAGAGACGGTGCCTGCTCCCAGACTACCAATAACCAGCAAAAATCTATTTAAGCATAAAAATTCAAAAAGAAAAAATAATATAGCACCTTCAACTGCACCACAGACTAAAACAGTTAAATGTGGTCTATTAAACATTAGGTCTCTCTCTTCTAAGTCCCTGTTGGTAAATGATATAATAATTGATCAACATATTGATTTATTCTGCCTAACAGAAACCTGGTTACAGCAGGATGAATATGTTAGTTTAAATGAGTCAACACCCCCGAGTCACACTAACTGCCAGAATGCTCGTAGCACGGGCCGGGGCGGAGGATTAGCAGCAATCTTACATTCCAGCTTATTAATTAATCAAAAACCCAGACAGAGCTTTAATTCATTTGAAAGCTTGTCTCTTAGTCTTGTCCATCCAAATTGGAAGTCCCAAAAACCAGTTTTATTTGTTATTATCTATCGTCCACCTGGTCGTTACTGTGAGTTTCTCTGTGAATTTTCAGAACTTTTGTCTGACTTAGTGCTTAGCTCAGATAAGATAATTATAGTGGGCGATTTTAACATCCACACAGATGCTGAGAATGACAGCCTCAACACTGCATTTAATCTATTATTAGACTCTATTGGCTTTGCTCAAAATGTAAATGAGTCCACCCACCACTTTAATCATATCTTAGATCTTGTTCTGACTTATGGTATGGAAATAGAAGACTTAACAGTATTCCCTGAAAACTCCCTTCTGTCTGATCATTTCTTAATAACATTTACATTTACTCTGATGGACTACCCAGCAGTAGGGAATAAGTTTCATTACACTAGAAGTCTTTCAGAAAGCGCTGTAACTAGGTTTAAGGATATGATTCCTTCTTTATGTTCTCTAATGCCATATAACAACACAGTGCAGAGTAGCTACCTAAACTCTGTAAGGGAGATAGAGTATCTCGTCAATAGTTTTACATCCTCATTGAAGACAACTTTGGATGCTGTAGCTCCTCTGAAAAAGAGAGCTTTAAATCAGAAGTGTCTGACTCCATGGTATAACTCTCAAACTCGTAGCTTAAAGCAGATAACCCGTAAGTTGGAGAGGAAATGGCGTCTCACTAATTTAGAAGATCTTCACTTAGCCTGGAAAAAGAGTCTGTTGCTCTATAAAAAAGCCCTCCGTAAAGCTAGGACATCTTTCTACTCATCACTAATTGAAGAAAATAAGAACAACCCCAGGTTTCTTTTCAGCACTGTAGCCAGGCTGACAAAGAGTCAGAGCTCTATTGAGCTGAGTATTCCATTATCTTTAACTAGTAATGAGTTCATGACTTTCTTTGCTAACAAAATTTTAACTATTAGAGAAAAAATTACTCATAACCATCCCAAAGACGTATCGTTATCTTTGGCTGCTTTCAGTGATGCCGGTATTTGGTTAGACTCTTTCTCTCCGATTGTTCTGTCTGAGTTATTTTCATTAGTTACTTCATCCAAACCATCAACATGTTTATTAGACCCCATTCCTACCAGGCTGCTCAAGGAAGCCCTACCATTATTTAATGCTTCGATCTTAAATATGATCAATCTATCTTTGTTAGTTGGCTATGTACCACAGGCTTTTAAGGTGGCAGTAATTAAACCATTACTTAAAAAGCCATCACTTGACCCAGCTATCTTAGCTAATTATAGGCCAATCTCCAACCTTCCTTTTCTCTCAAAAATTCTTGAAAGGGTAGTTGTAAAACAGCTAACTGATCATCTGCAGAGGAATGGTCTATTTGAAGAGTTTCAGTCAGGTTTTAGAATTCATCATAGTACAGAAACAGCATTAGTGAAGGTTACAAATGATCTTCTTATGGCCTCGGACAGTGGACTCATCTCTGTGCTTGTTCTGTTAGACCTCAGTGCTGCTTTTGATACTGTTGACCATAAAATTTTATTACAGAGATTAGAGCATGCCATAGGTATTAAAGGCACTGCGCTGCGGTGGTTTGAATCATATTTGTCTAATAGATTACAATTTGTTCATGTAAATGGGGAATCTTCTTCACAGACTAAAGTTAATTATGGAGTTCCACAAGGTTCTGTGCTAGGACCAATTTTATTCACTTTATATATGCTTCCCTTAGGCAGTATTATTAGACGGTATTGCTTAAATTTTCATTGTTACGCAGATGATACCCAGCTTTATCTATCCATGAAGCCAGAGGACACACACCAATTAGCTAAACTGCAGGATTGTCTTACAGACATAAAGACATGGATGACCTCTAATTTCCTGCTTTTAAACTCAGATAAAACTGAAGTTATTGTACTTGGCCCCACAAATCTTAGAAACATGGTGTCTAACCAGATCCTTACTCTGGATGGCATTACCCTGACCTCTAGTAATACTGTGAGAAATCTTGGAGTCATTTTTGATCAGGATATGTCATTCAAAGCGCATATTAAACAAATATGTAGGACTGCTTTTTTGCATTTACACAATATCTCTAAAATCAGAAAGGTCTTGTCTCAGAGTGATGCTGAAAAACTAATTCATGCATTTATTTCCTCTAGGCTGGACTATTGTAATTCATTATTATCAGGTTGTCCTAAAAGTTCCCTAAAAAGCCTTCAGTTAATTCAAAATGCTGCAGCTAGAGTGCTGACGGGGACTAGAAGGAGAGAGCATATCTCACCCATATTGGCCTCTCTTCATTGGCTTCCTGTTAATTCTAGAATAGAATTTAAAATTCTTCTTCTTACTTATAAGGTTTTGAATAATCAGGTCCCATCTTATCTTAGGGACCTCGTAGTACCATATCACCCCAATAGAGCGCTTCGCTCTCAGACTGCAGGCTTACTTGTAGTTCCTAGGGTTTGTAAGAGTAGAATGGGAGGCAGAGCCTTCAGCTTTCAGGCTCCTCTCCTGTGGAACCAGCTCCCAATTCAGATCAGGGAGACAGACACCCTCTCTACTTTTAAGATTAGGCTTAAAACTTTCCTTTTTGCTAAAGCTTATAGTTAGGGCTGGATCAGGTGACCCTGAACCATCCCTTAGTTATGCTGCTATAGACGTAGACTGCTGGGGGGTTCCCATGATGCACTGTTTCTTTCTCTTTTTGCTCTGTATGCACCACTCTGCATTTAATCATTAGTGATCGATCTCTGCTCCCCTCCACAGCATATCTTTTTCCTGGTTCTCTCCCTCAGCCCCAACCAGTCCCAGCAGAAGACTGCCCCTCCCTGAGCCTGGTTCTGCTGGAGGTTTCTTCCTGTTAAAAGGGAGTTTTTCCTTCCCACTGTAGCCAAGTGCTTGCTCACAGGGGGTCGTTTTGACCGTTGGGGTTTTACATCATTATTGTATGGCCTTGCCTTACAATATAAAGCGCCTTGGGGCAACTGTTTGTTGTGATTTGGCGCTATATAAAAAAAAAATTGATTGATTGATTGATTGTCACATGCAAGCTGTACTTTCATTCACAGCTTGTTAATAGTCATGTCCTAACTGTATTTTCGTTCATCACTCATTAATAGTCTCGTTCCAGCTCTACTTTCATTCATCGCTTGTTATTAGTCACATTCCAGCTGTACTTGCTTTCACCGCTCTTTAATGGTCACGTTCCAGCTGTACTTCCATTCATCGCTTGTTAATAGTAATGTCAGGGTTTGAGTTTTGTTTGATTATGTGTTTTTATTTCTTTCTTTTTTATCTATTTGTTTTTTTTTTGTTGTTATTTTGTTTTGTTTATTGTCTTGGTGGGTTTGTTTTGTTTGGGTCTGTCTATATCTGTTTCTCTTGTCTGTCTCTTGGTTCTTGGTGATGGGTGTTTCTCTCTCTCTGGCCACACCCTTGTTCTGGTGCTTTCCCTGCACACCTGTTCCTGATTTGCTGATCATCACCTGGGGTTATATAAGCTCACTGGGTGTGTTAGTTCCAGTTTGTTGTGCCTTGTGCCTTCATTCCAGCTCTCTTCCTGTGTTCCATAGTCCTGCCTGCCTCATTGTGTGTACCTGACTTCTAGCCTGTTGCCTTGACCACGCCGATTGCCTGATGATTTTTGTACTGCTGCTTTTTCTTGACTGCCTACTCATGCACCGATCTCTGAACTCCAATCAAGTAAAGCCTTTTTACAACCCGAGCTGTTTGGTCGAGCTGTCCATTTGTGTCCAGCAGTTCCTGAGCATCCAGCCTGATAGTACAAACTGGCCAACAATGGACACAGCCAGCTCTGACCCATTCCAGCTGGTGGTATGCCACCACAGTAGACAGCTCACACAGCAAGAAGACCAGCTCACCGCTCTCTCTTATTTCCGCTGGCCGAAAATATCCAGGACCAGCTTGTAGCTGTAGACCTTCCGAAGACCTTGACGAGCTCATTGCACTCGCCATCTGGACTGACAGGCATCTTCAGGATCTTCCTCACTGAGTAGCTTGGTTACCCGACTGATGCTCCACCATACCCCCCATCCGTTTGTCCTGTTCCAGCCATGTCGGCACAGACATACTGCATCACAGCACAGAGGAGCCCATGCAACTGGGTCGCACTCGTCTGTCTTCAGCTGAGAGACAACGACGTTGTGAAGATAGACTGTTTTTACTGTGGACATTCTGGAAACTTGATAACCAACTGTCAGGCCAGGGGTGCCACCATGCGGCCTAAATCCACCTTATGGGTGAGTCAAAGCTCTATCCTTCCATCCTCAGCACAAAAGGTAATTCCTGCTAAATTGTCCTCTGAAATTTGTCAGTTTCCCAGTTAGCTTTTGTTGATTCTGGTTCTGATGCTAATTTGATAACCGTTTAAGCTCTCGTGCCCTGTGGTCGTGCGCACTGTGGATGGCTATGAATTGGGTTGTATTATACTAGGGGAGCTATGACCACTACCTTTGCCCCCCCCCCCCCCCCCCCCCGCTAGGACTAAGGAAGCCAACTGTTTTAGGTTCCTTAGATGACCCCAAAACACAATCAAGATGTTCCCAAAAATAAAACTGGCCTCAAGCCAGTTATCCAAGATGGCCACCAAAATAGGGTTTTGTTTTTTACTAAAACACCTTTAAACAACATATAAACAACTTAAATATGACAGAGATTCAATGGGAAGACTACTGCAGGTCACAACAAACTCATTTGTGCCTAAACTATATTCATTCATGGGTTTAAGATTCAAAATGGCATCCATATGGCTGCCAATAGACCCTTATCATTAAAATACATAGTAGGAACATACAATAGACTTAATAATGACAGAAATCATTGGTGTTTTAGTGAAAAAACCCTATTTTGGTGGCCATCTTGGATAACTGGTTAAGGCCAGTTTTATTTTTGGGAACATCCTGATTGTGCTTTGGATCATCTAAGGAACCTAAAACAGTTGGCTTCTTTAGTCCTGGGGGGGGGGGGGGGGGGGTGTTGCAAAGGTTAGTGGTCGTAGCTCCCCTAGTATTACTCACAAGACTCAGTCCATTTCTATGATAGTGTTGGAGAACCACTCATAATTAATCAGTTTTCACATATTTGATAATATGACTCACCTGATAATCCTGGGGCACCCCTGGTTATAACAACACATTCCTAATTTCAATTGGTATAAAGGAGAAAGAATGGAGACCAGCCTGGAAAGATTTGTGTCTGTTAAAACCTGTTTGTTCTCAGCTGGATTCTAACCTGGATCTCACGGGGGTGCCGCCGTGCTACAATGATCTGACACCTGTATTTAGCAAAAGCAAAGCTAAATCTTTACCACCCCACTGGGATTATGATTGTACGATCGGGCTTCTCTCTGAGGCAAGCCCACCTCTGGGAAAGCTCTTTTCACTGTCGGCTCGTGAACGCCAGTTTGTTGTGCCTTGTGTCTTCATTGCAGCTCTGTACCTGTGTTTCATTGTCCTGCTTGCCTCCTTGTGGGTTTCTGGCCTCCAGCCTGTTGCCTCGACCATGCTGATTGCCTGATTTTTGTACTGCTGCTTTTCTTGACTGCTTATTTGTGTACCGACCATTTCTATCCACTCAAGTAAAGCCTTTTAACAACCAGAAGCTGTCTGTTCGAGCCGTGCATTTGGGTCCAGCAATTCCTGACCATCCAGCATGATAAGTAACACTCCAGCTGTACTTTCATTCACAGCTCATTAACAGTCACGTTCCAGGTGTGCTTTAGTTGACACCTAGCTAACAGTCATGTTCCAGCTGTCCTTTCATTCACAGCTCGTTAATAGTACGTTCCAGGTGTGCTTTAGTTGACACCTAGTTAATAGTCGAGTTCCAGCTGTACTTTCATTCACAGCTCGTTAATAGTCGAGTTCCAGCTGTACTTTCATTCACAGCTCGTTAATAGTCGAGTTCCAGCTGTACTTTCATTCACAGCTCATTAATAGTCATGTTCCAGGTGTGCTTTAGTTGACACCTAGCTAACAGTCATGTTCCAGCTGTACTTTCATTAACAGCTCGTTAATAGTCACGTTCCAGGTGTGCTTTAGTTGACACTTAGTTAATAGTCGAGTTCCAGCTGTACTTTCATTCACAGCTCCTTAATAGTCATGTTCCAGCTGTACTTTCATTCACAGCTCCTTAATAGTCATGTTCCAGCTGTACTTTCATTCACAGCTCGTTAATAGTCATGTTCCAGGTGTGCTTTAGTTGACACCGATATTAGTCGAGTTCCAGCTGAACTTTCATTCACAGCTCGTTAATAGTCATGTTCCAGGTGTGCTTTAGTTGACACCGATATTAGTCGAGTTCCAGCTGAACTTTCATTCACAGCTCGTTAATAGTCATGTTCCAGGTGTGCTTTAGTTGACACCGATATTAGTCGAGTTCCAGCTGAACTTTCATTCACAGCTCATTAATAGTCACGTTCCAGGTGTGCTTTAGTTGACACCGATATTAGTCGAGTTCCAGCTGAACTTTCATTCACAGCTCATTAATAGTCACGTTCCAGGTGTGCTTTAGTTGACACCGATATTAGTCGAGTTCCAGCTGAACTTTCATTCACAGCTCGTTAATAGTCATGTTCCAGGTGTGCTTTAGTTGACACCGATATTAGTCGAGTTCCAGCTGAACTTTCATTCACAGCTCGTTAATAGTCATGTTCCAGGTGTGCTTTAGTCGACACCGATATTAGTCGAGTTCCAGCTGAACTTTCATTCACAGCTCGTTAATAGTCATGTTCCAGGTGTGCTTTAGTTGACACCGATATTAGTCGAGTTCCAGCTGAACTTTCATTCACAGCTCGTTAATAGTCATGTTCCAGCTGTACTTTCATTCACAGCTCATTAATAGTCACGTTCCAGGTGTGCTTTAGTTGACACCGATATTAGTCGAGTTCCAGCTGAACTTTCATTCACAGCTCGTTAATAGTCATGTTCCAGCTGTACTTTCATTCACAGCTCGTTAATAGTCACATTCCAGGTGTGCTTTAGTTGACACCTAGTTAATAGTCATGTTCCAGCTGTACTTTCATTCACAGCTCATTAATAGTCATGTTCCAGGTGTGCTTTAGTTGACACCGATATTAGTCGAGTTCCAGCTGAACTTTCATTCACAGCTCGTTAATAGTCATGTTCCAGCTGTACTTTCATTCACAGCTCGTTAATAGTCACATTCCAGGTGTGCTTTAGTTGACACCTAGTTAATAGTCGAGTTCCAGCTGCACTTTCATTCACAGCTCCCTAATAGTTGAGTTCCAGCTGTACTTTCATTCACAGCTCGTTAATAGTCACGTTCCAGGTGTGCTTTAGTTGACACCTAGTTAATAGTCGAGTTCCAGCTGTACTTTCATTCACAGCTCCTTAATAGTCATATTCCAGCTGTACTTTCATTCACAGCTCGTTAATAGTCATGTTCCAGGTGTGCTTTAGTTGACACCTAGTTAATAGTCGAGTTCCAGCTGTACTTTCATTCACAGCTCCCTAATAGTCGAGTTCCAGCTGTACTTTCATTCACAGCTCGTTAATAGTCACGTTCCAGGTGTGCTTTAGTTGACACCTAGTTAATAGTCGAGTTCCAGCTGTACTTTCATTCTCAGCTCGTTAATAGTCACGTTCCAGGTGTGCTTTAGTTGACACCGTTAATAGTCGAGTTCCAGCTGTACTTTCATTCACAGCTCGTTAAAGGTCACGTTCCAGGTGTGCTTTAGTTGACACCTAGTTAATAGTCGAGTTCCAGCTGTACTTTCATTCACAGCTCATTAATAGTCATGTTCCACCTGTACTTTCATTCACAGCTCGTTAATCGTCACATTCCAGGTGTGCTTTAGTTGACACCTAGTTAATAGTCGAGTTCCAGCTGTACTTTCATTCACAGCTCGTTAATAGTCACGTTCCAGGTGTGCTTTAGTTGACACCTAGTTAATAGTTGAGTTCCAGCTGTACTTTCATTCACAGCTCGTTAATAGTCACGTTCCAGGTGTGCTTTAGTTGACACCTAGTTAATAGTCATGTTCCAGCTGTACTTTAATTCACAGCTCGTTAATAGTTATGTTCTAATTGTACTTTCATTCAAGGCTTGTTAATAGTCACATTGTTAAGGGTATGTTTTGGTGCGGTTGTTTTGGGGATTTGACTCCTACCTCTTGTTCCTTGTGGTCCTCTACGCTGTGTCTGGTGTGAAAGTGAGCATCTCTCTCACTCAGCCCTGCTGTTTCTCCCTCTCCCTCAGCCCTGCACTCTCTCTGTCTCTCTTTCTCTCCCGGTCTTGTTCTACATCACAGTTAGTTCTAGTCTTCTTTTCTTGTGCCACACCCCGTCATATCTCCTGTGTCTCATGTCTGTTCTTGTCACAGCCTTTGTCTGTCCTCATTTCAGCCTTTGTCTCAATATAATCTATCTGCTCACTTTTTCCTCTGTCATCTTGTATGTGTTTTTGACTCTCTAGCCCCCTCTGGTGATTAGTTATATTCCAACATGTTTTATTCTCTGCTCTGACCTTCTAGCCCCCTCTGGTGTTTTTGTTATGTTCCTGCAGATTTTAGTTAATTGTTTACACCTGTTTGGAGCTGCAGCTGTTACTTATTGATTGTGTTATTTAAAGAGACGCTGCTCTGTCTTAGGTGTGGGTCCATTGGTTTGAGTCATGTTGTGTTGTCCTGTCCTTTGGTATTCCAGTGTCTGCACATGGTGAGCATTCAGCCTGGTATAGCATTTTGATATTCCTCCTGTCAGTAGAGAAGCTTGAATCTTCAACTGGACTGGGTTGCTTGACGCGAGGACGTTTCGCTTCAAATCGCAGAAGCTTCCTCAGCTAAAATTCTTGCTCTGGTGGTCTGACTTCTGTCTTGACTCTTGTCGAGAAGAATGAAATGAAGTCACAAAAGCTGGAGCTTTAAACCTAACCAGACCCCTCCTACCGAGAGGCAGACTGCTAAGGCTAGTGACTAAACAATAGCTCTAATTAGATCCTATTGTGCTCTAGTTGGCACCCTCCTAATGACAGGGCAGCTGTGGCTCCCTTGACGACTCTGCTGATGATGTGAATGACTCATTACCATGAACAAAAGACTGAAACTTCTTTGACCTGAGTACCCCATTGTAAACAGGGGATAAAGCATGTCTCAGACCCCCTCCCCGGTTAAGGTTGGGTTTCAAACATTTCACAAACAATGCCTCCTTGACCCCTCTCTCAAGCCATTTCTTCTCTCTGGCTAAGATTTTAACTTCCTTGTCCTCAAACGTGTGGTTATTGTCTTTAAGGTGGAGATGAACTGCAGACTGAGGTCCACTGGCGCCCTCTCTGCGGTGCTGGTATAGCCTTTTGTGTAAAGGTTGCTTTGTCTCACCTATATAGTGTTCGTTACAGTTTTCCTGACATCTGATAGAATACACTACATTGCTCTGTTTGTAACTAGGGATCATGTCCTTAGGGTGAACTAATTTCTGTGTGAAGGTGTTAACCGCTTTAAAGTAAACTGGGATTTTGTGCTGTCTGAAGATCCTCTGTAGTTTTTCCCCTACTCCTGCTAAATAAGGGAGAGACACTCCTCTTTTTCTTGTCTCCGTCTCCTGTCTATCTGGTCTCTTTGTTCTCTGGGACTTCTGCACTTTGTCCAGGGACCATCGTGGGTACCCACATACTGTGAGGGCTTTCCGGACAAGTTGTTGTTCTTTAGCCCTTCCCTCTGCAGTTGTGGGCACCTGTAGGGCTCTGTGTTGAAGAGTCCCGATCACCCCGAGCTTGTGTTCAAGGGGCTGGTTTGAGCCAAAGAGCAGATATTGGTCAGTGTGAGTTGGTTTTCTGTAAACCCCTGTCTGGAGCTGCCTGTTCTCTCCAATCATAACATCACAGTCCAAGAAGGCTAAATGTTTGATGCCAGAATGATGATGACCAATGATGCCAGAAACAACCATTTAGCCTTCTTGGACTGTGATGTTACAATGTTGTGCAGAAGTCCCAGAGAACAAAGAGACCAGATAGACAGGAGATGGAGACAAGAAGAAGAGGAGTGTCTCTTCCTTATTTAGCAGGATTAGGGGAAAAACTACAGAGGATCTTCAGACAGCACAAAATCCCAGTTTACTTTAAACCGGTTAACACCTTGAGGCAGAAATTAGTTCACCCTAAGGACATGATCCCTAGTTACAAACAGAGCAATGTAGTGTATTCTATCAGATGTCAGGAAAACTGTAACGAACACTACATAGGTGAGACTAAGCAACCTTTACACAAAAGGCTATACCAGCACCGCAGAGAGGGTGCCAGTGGACCTCAGTCTGCAGTTCATCTCCACCTTAAAGACACTAACCACACGTTTGAGGACAAGGAAGTTAAAATATTAGCCAGAGAGAAGAAATGGTTTGAGAGAGGGGTCAAGGAGGCATTCTTTGTGAAACGTTTGAAACCCAGCCTTAACCGGGGAGGGGGTCTGAGACATGCTTTATCCCCTGTTTACAATGGGGTACTCAGGTCAAAGCAGTTTCAGTCTTTTGTTCATGGTAATGAGTCATAGACGTCATCAGCGGTATTGTATCACTTCCTGTTCCGGAGCACAGCGGTGTTTTTCTGTATCTGTTAGCTGTTTAATCTGCGCAGTTAGATTGATCTAGTTATCTAGATTACGATTTGTTTCCCAGTGTAATCTTTACGTGCCTTAACTAAAGCACTCCTTCTGCTGAATCACCTCTAAATTATTTACACATTATTCACTTTGCGTGTTTTTAGGAATCCGCTAGCTTAGCATAGCTACTAGCTCTTAGCCGATTTAGCATGGCGGCTTCTCCTGTCTCTCCCGCACTTTTCTGCTCTGGGTGTGAAATGTTTAGTTATTCCTCGGCCTCCTTTAGCAGTAACGGTACTTGTAATAAGTGTAGCTTATTCGTAGCTTTGGAGGCCAGGCTGGGCGAATTTGAGACTCGGCTCCGCACTGTGGAAAATTCTACAGCTAGCCAGGCCCCTGTAGTCGGTGCGGACCAAGGTAGCTTAGCCGCCGTTAGTTACCCCCTGGCAGATCCCGAGCAGCCGGGAAAGCAGGCCGACTGGGTGACTGTGAGGAGGAAGCGTAGCCCTAAACAGAAGCCCCGTGTACACCGCCAACCCGTTCACATCTCTAACCGTTTTTCCCCACTCGACGACACACCCGCCGAGGATCAAACTCTGGTTATTGGCGACTCTGTTTTGAGAAATGTGAAGTTAGCGACACCAGCAACCATAGTCAATTGTCTTCCAGGGGCCAGAGCAGGCGACATTGAAGGAAATTTGAAACTGCTGGCTAAGGCTAAGCGTAAATTTGGTAAGATTGTAATTCACGTCGGCAGTAATGACACCCGGTTACGCCAATCGGAGGTCACTAAAATTAACATTAAATTGGTGTGTAACTTTGCAAAAACAATGTCGGACTCTGTAGTTTTCTCTGGGCCCCTCCCCAATCGGACCGGGAGTGACATGTTTAGCCGCATGTTCTCCTTGAATTGCTGGCTGTCTGAGTGGTGTCCAAAAAATGAGGTGGGCTTCATAGATAATTGGCAAAGCTTCTGGGGAAAACCTGGTCTTGTTAGGAGAGACGGCATCCATCCCACTTTGGATGGAGCAGCTCTCATTTCTAGAAATCTGGCCAATTTTCTTAAATCCTCCAAACCGTGACTATCCAGGGTTGGGACCAGGAAGCAGAGTTGTAGTCTTACACACCTCTCTGCAGCTTCTCTCCCCCTGCCATCCCCTCATTACCCCATCCCCGTAGAGACGGTGCCTGCTCCCAGACTACCAATAACCAGCAAAAATCTATTTAAGCATAAAAATTCAAAAAGAAAAAATCATATAGCACCTTCAACTGCACCACAGACTAAAACAGTTAAATGTGGTCTATTAAACATTAGGTCTCTCTCTTCTGAGTCCCTGTTGGTAAATGATATAATAATTGATCAACATATTGATTTATTCTGCCTAACAGAAACCTGGTTACAGCAGGATGAATATGTTAGTTTAAATGAGTCAACACCCCCGAGTCACACTAACTGTCAGAATGCTCGTAGCACGGGCCGGGGCAGAGGATTAGCAGCAATCTTCCATTCCATCTTATTAATTAATCAAAAACCCAGACAGAGCTTTAATTCATTTGAAAGCTTGTCTCTTAGTCTTGTCCATCCAAATTGGAAGTCCCAAAAACCAGTTTTATTTGTTATTATCTATCGTCCACCTAGTCGTTACTGTGAGTTTCTCTGTGAATTTTCAGACCTTTTGTCTGACTTAGTGCTTAGCTCAGATAAGATAATTATAGTGGGCGATTTTAACATCCACACAGATGCTGAGAATGACAGCCTCAACACTGCATTTAATCTATTATTAGACTCTATTGGCTTTGCTCAAAAAGTAAATGAGTCCACCCACCACTTTAATCATATCTTAGATCTTGTTCTGACTTATGGTATGGAAATAGAAGACTTAACAGTATTCCCTGAAAACTCCCTTCTGTCTGATCATTTCTTAATAACATTTACATTTACTCTGATGGACTACCCAGCAGTGGGGAATAAGTTTCATTACACTAGAAGTCTTTCAGAAAGCGCTGTAACTAGGTTTAAGGATATGATTCCTTCTTTATGTTCTCTAATGCCATATACCAACACAGAGCAGAGTAGCTACCTAAACTCTGTAAGGGAGATAGAGTATCTCGTCAATAGTTTTACATCCTCATTGAAGACAACTTTGGATGCTGTAGCTCCTCTGAAAAAGAGAGCTTTAAATCAGAAGTGTCTGACTCCGTGGTATAACTCACAAACTCGTAGCTTAAAGCAGATAACCCGTAAGTTGGAGAGGAAATGGCGTCTCACTAATTTAGAAGATCTAATTTTAAAGAGTCTGTTGCTCTATAAAAAAGCCCTCCGTAAAGCTAGGACATCTTTCTACTCATCACTAATTGAAGAAAATAAGAACAACCCCAGGTTTCTTTTCAGCACTGTAGTCAGGCTGACAAAGAGTCAGAGCTCTATTGAGCTGAGTATTCCATTAACTTTAACTAGTAATGACTTCATGACTTTCTTTGCTAACAAAATTTTAACTATTAGAGAAAAAATTACTCATAACCATCCCAAAGACGTATCGTTATCTTTGGCTGCTTTCAGTGATGCCTGTATTTGGTTAGACTCTTTCTCTCCGATTGTTCTGTCTGAGTTATTTTCATTAGTTACTTCATCCAAACCATCAACATGTTTATTAGACCCCATTCCTACCAGGCTGCTCAAGGAAGTCCTACCTTTATTTAATGCTTCGATCTTAAATATGATCAATCTATCTTTGTTAGTTGGCTATGTACCACAGGCTTTTAAGGTGGCAGTAATTAAACCATTACTTAAAAAGCCATCACTTGACCCAGCTATCTTAGCTAATTATAGGCCAATCTCCAACCTTCCTTTTCTCTCAAAAATTCTTGAAAGGGTAGTTGTAAAACAGCTAACTGATCATCTGCAGAGGAATGGTCTATTTGAAGAGTTTCAGTCAGGTTTTAGAATTCATCATAGTACAGAAACAGCATTAGTGAAGGTTACAAATGATCTTCTTATGGCCTCGGACAGTGGACTCATCTCTGTGCTTGTTCTGTTAGACCTCAGTGCTGCTTTTGATACTGTTGACCATAAAATTTTATTACAGAGATTAGAGCATGCCATAGGTATTAAAGGCACTGCGCTGCGGTGGTTTGAATCATATTTGTCTAATAGATTACAATTTGTTCATGTAAATGGGGAATCTTCTTCACAGACTAAAGTTAATTATGGAGTTCCACAAGGTTCTGTGCTAGGACCAATTTTATTCACTTTATACATGCTTCCCTTAGGCAGTATTATTAGACGGTATTGCTTAAATTTTCATTGTTACGCAGATGATACCCAGCTTTATCTATCCATGAAGCCAGAGGACACACACCAATTAGCTAAACTGCAGGATTGTCTTACAGACATAAAGACATGGATGACCTCTAATTTCCTGCTTTTAAACTCAGATAAAACTGAAGTTATTGTACTTGGCCCCACAAATCTTAGAAACATGGTGTCTAACCAGATCCTTACTCTGGATGGCATTACCCTGACCTCTAGTAATACTGTGAGAAATCTTGGAGTCATTTTTGATCAGGATATGTCATTCAAAGCGCATATTAAACAAATATGTAGGACTGCTTTTTTGCATTTACGCAATATCTCTAAAATCAGAAAGGTCTTGTCTCAGAGTGATGCTGAAAAACTAATTCATGCATTTATTTCCTCTAGGCTGGACTATTGTAATTCATTATTATCAGGTTGTCCTAAAAGTTCCCTGAAAAGCCTTCAGTTAATTCAAAATGCTGCAGCTAGAGTACTGACGGGGACTAGAAGGAGAGAGCATATCTCACCCATATTGGCCTCTCTTCACTGGCTTCCTGTTAATTCTAGAATAGAATTTAAAATTCTTCTTCTTACTTATAAGGTTTTGAATAATCAGGTCCCATCTTATCTTAGGGACCTCATAGTACCATATCACCCCAATAGAGCGCTTCGCTCTCAGACTGCAGGCTTACTTGTAGTTCCTAGGGTTTGTAAGAGTAGAATGGGAGGCAGAGCCTTCAGCTTTCAGGCTCCTCTCCTGTGGAACCAGCTCCCAATTCAGATCAGGGAGACAGATACCCTCTCTACTTTTAAGATTAGGCTTAAAACTTTCCTTTTTGGTAAAGCTTATAGTTAGGGCTGGATCAGGTGACCCTGAACCATCCCTTAGTTATGCTGCTATAGACGTAGACTGCTGGGGGGTTCCAATGATGCACTGTTTCTTTCTCTTTTTGCTCTGTATGCACCACTCTGCATTTAATCATTAGTGATTGATCTCTGCTCCCCTCCACAGCATGTCTTTTTCCTGGTTCTCTCCCTCAGCCCCAACCAGTCCCAGCAGAAGACTGCCCCTCCCTGAGCCTGGTTCTGCTGGAGGTTTCTTCCTGTTAAAAGGGAGTTTTTCCTTCCCACTGTAGCCAAGTGCTTGCTCACAGGGGGTCGTTTTGACCGTTGGGGTTTTACATAATTATTGTATGGCCTTGCCTTACAATATAAAGCGCCTTGGGGCAACTGTTTGTTGTGATTTGGCGCTATATAAAAAAATTGATTGATTGATTGATTGATTGATCAGCAGAGTCGTTAAGGGAGCCACATCTGCCCTGTCATTAGGAGGGTGCTAACTAGAGCACAATAGGTTGTAATTAGAGCTATTGTTTAGTCACTAGCCTTAGCAGTCTGCCTCTCGATAGGAGGGGTATGGTTAGGTTTAAAACTCCAGCTTTTGTGACTTTGGTTCATTCTTCTCGACAAGAGTCAAGACAGAAGTCAGACCACCAGAGCAAGAATTTTAGCTGAGGAAGCTTCTGCGATTTGAAGCGAAACGTCCTCGCATCAAGCAACCCAGTCCAGTCGAAGACTCAAGCTTCTCTACTATGGAAACCACCTGGACAACTGAGAGCCTACACAGAAACATTCCTCCTGTGAGTTTTCTATGCACTTCCTGGAGCACTTTCCCAGTGTGTTCAAGTTGTTACCTGTACATTCATCCATTAGAAAGGAGGATTATTTTCCTCTGATTTTCCCAGTCTCCCATTTCACTTTGTGTGTTGAAATATCCTTTTTGAGATAAAGACTGTCCTGCTGACACTCCAATGAGAAAGAGACACTGGGTTTGGTGCACTCCTTATTGAGTAAGAGACACAACATTTTGAACCCTCCTTTTAGAGGAAGAAAGTTTTATGTTTGATTACCTTCTGTGAGGAAGACAATTTGTGTTGAACTCACCCTTTTTATATTATGTCTATGTCACAATGGTCTTTTTTTAGCTTTTTTCCATGGTCCCTTAATTATTTGAGTTTTTATTTGTGTGTTGTGTTTGTTTGAATGTTTTTATATAATACATATATAATATACTTGCTTGCAGTGTTTTATTGGGTTGCTATTAGTTGTAGTTGTTTATTTGGACTAGAGTTGGATGAAACTGGACTAATTGAATAACTCCTCCCCCACTGAATTTTATTGGCTGATCTCAAAGGTGGAGGCTTATAAAGGACAGGAGGAGGGCACAGAAGGGGTGACCAGATCAAAGGGAACCAGGAAGCGACTGTACGGGAAGAAGGCGTGAAGACGGAGAGGTGAGAAGATGGCACAACCGAGGAAATTCAACGCTTGACAAACGAAGTGAAAGGGATGTTGTTGTGCACCATGTAGATTCGACTGTGTGGTTAATATTGTCTGAGGTCATTAAACACCGGCCCATTTTTTTTTTTTTTTTTTGCAGCATGTGTCTCTGTTGGCTTCCTGGGTATTGGGTCTGAGCGCTTTCCTTCCCTTGGATTCATCGGTGGTGCAGGTAAAGAACGGCACTTTGAGGATGGAACCACAAAAACAAAAGACTGATGAAACTGTTAATGATTTTATTTTGTGTTTAAGATAATTATTTTATAGATGGCAAGAGAATGATGAAGATGGCACCAGTGGGGAAGATGATGCACTGCTGGACCAGCTTATGGTGGGTTTGAGGAAGGGGCCGATTAGGCAAGCATTGATTCGACAAATGAGACATCAAAGAACTATGTCTTTTAAAGATGCCTGCAAAGAAGCCCAGGCTTTGGCACAGGAGTTCGACAAGGATGAGGAAGCCACTATTTCAAATAGAGTCTCCTATGCCCCACAGAGGCAGGCAGCAGTCAACCCTGATCAACTGAAAGTACAGATTAAGGCCAAGCTCAAGGAAGAATTGTTTGGTGAGATAAGGACTGAGATTAAAGATCAATTAAAAGCTCTCTCCTCTGATCTCATTAAAGACATAATGACCCAGTTTTCCATCCACAGTTCACCACCTGAGGCTCCATCAGCTCCCCGCACAAGGCCGCCAGGGTGTACCAC
Source organism: Thalassophryne amazonica (assembly GCF_902500255.1). NCBI lineage: Eukaryota > Metazoa > Chordata > Actinopteri > Batrachoidiformes > Batrachoididae > Thalassophryne > Thalassophryne amazonica. The sequence continues at coordinate 125,107 of NW_022986264.1, forward strand.
TTCTGCCATTTATCAGTGGGATCCAGAGGGGAGGCCTATTTGTCAAGCTTGTGGAGCAGCTGGTCATGTGCAGTGCCGGTGCCCTCAGAGGTCAGCTAGGTCACAGGATTTTTTAGCTTCCCCTGCAGCTCAGGGCCAAGACCTGGGGGCAGTAAATCTGGAGCAGGAGCCCAAACCAAACGCAACAGAGCCTGGGATTGACCCAGAGCCGAAGTCTGCCCTTGTCGGTGAGTGCCCTGATGTTCTAATAAAGTTGACTAACCAAGCTGTTCCTTTTGTACTCGACACTGGGTCACAGGTTACGCTGATGAGCCAAAGTTTATTTAATAGGCACCTGGAAGGGACCGGGTGACTGGTGCAGATACTGTGCATTGGCTGACTCTCTGGGCTGCTAATGGACTGAAGATACCCTATATAGGCTACGCCCTTGTTGATTGTATGGTGGGACGCATTGATGTCCCAGGTAAAGGGATAATAATTGTAAAGGATGACTGTTTGGGCCCCGATAAGGGCATACTGGGGATGAACATTATAAGGAGTCACCCGTGGTTGCTAGCTTTTAAAACTATGATGACATCCACAGAAAGGGAAGTCTGGTCCAGAGCGTTTGTGGATTGCCAAAGGGCCGCTATCAAAGGTCCGGTACCGTTGTATGAAGGGGTTGCCTTGCCAGGCACCAGTAGTCATCCCTCCTAAGTCGGAGATGGTCTTGTGGATGCAGCTAACTCCCACCTCTTCTAACTCATCTTGTGTTATGGTTGAACCTCTTCCAGATGGTGATAGAAAGTGGCGTATAAGGGCAGACCTTGGCCAGTGTGACAGAAGGATGCATCCCATGCAGAGTGTACAACCATAATCCATACCCGGTGGAAGGTCCGCAGTGACAGCCAGTGGCTAGCGTCAGGGAGGTTATGGCTGTGGATATCCAAGGAGAACAGGAGCTTGTACTTAATTCTGTAGCCCCAGATGTTGTTGAGGTGACAGTGAGACGCATGGGGGTGGGAGATGGAGAAGTCAAACGTTCACATCCTGTGTTGTCCCTGCAGGGGGATGGCCTTACTTCAGGACAGCAAGAGGAGTTGACAGCCTTGCTCTATAGATGGAGGAAGGTTTTTTCACAGCACGAGGAAGACTTTGGCCGAACTGGAGTTATTAGACACCAAATACCAACAGGCTCAGCGCCCCCTAGTTGAGAGCAGTATCCTCCAGTCCCCCTTGTGTTATACCAAGAACTACAGACACTATTAAAGAACATGCTTGATAGTGGAGTAGTGAGAGAAAGTGCCAGCCCATGGGCCATCCTGATCGTGCTTGTGAGGAAGAAGGATGGCGGCTGGAGATTCTGTGAGGACTATAGGAAAGTTAACACACTGACTCATAAAGATGCCTACCCCCTACCCGGTATAGAGGAATCCCTGACAGGGCTGAAAGCTGTCAAATAGTATTATAGTCTGGACCTGGCCAGTGGTTACTGGCAAGTCAAGATGGACCTTCATTTCACCTTTATGCTGATGACAGTCAAATCTATGTGCCCCTAAAGTGTGAGAATGCTTTTGGTGCCAATCAACTTCTAGAGTGCATCGAGAACATTAAAGACTGGGTGGTTGGCTCTCACTGCGGTATTGTATCACTTCCTGTTCCGGAGCACAGCGGTGTTTTTCTGTATCTGTTAGCTGTTTAATCTGCGCAGTTAGATTGATCTAGTTATCTAGATTACGATTTGTTTCCCAGTGTAATCTTTACGTGCCTTAACTAAAGCACTCCTTCTGCTGAATCACCTCTAAATTATTTACACATTATTCACTTTGCGTGTTTTTAGGAATCCGCTAGCTTAGCGTAGCTACTAGCTCTTAGCCGATTTAGCATGGCGGCTTCTCCTGTCTCTCCCGCACTTTTCTGCTCTGGGTGTGAAATGTTTAGTTATTCCTCGGCCTCCTTTAGCAGTAACGGTACTTGTAATAAGTGTAGCTTATTCGTAGCTTTGGAGGCCAGGCTGGGCGAATTGGAGACTCGGCTCCGCACCGTGGAAAATTCTACAGCTAGCCAGGCCCCTGTAGTCGGTGCGGACCAAGGTAGCTTAGCCGCCGTTAGTTACCCCCTGGCAGATCCCGAGCAGCCGGGAAAGCAGGCTGACTGGGTGACTGTGAGGAGGAAGCGTAGCCCTAAACAGAAGCCCCGTGTACACCGCCAACCCGTTCACATCTCTAACCGTTTTTCCCCACTCGACGACACACCCGCCGAGGATCAAACTCTGGTTATTGGCGACTCTGTTTTGCGAAATGTGAAGTTAGCGACACCAGCAACCATAGTCAATTGTCTTCCGGGGGCCAGAGCAGGCGACATTGAAGGAAATTTGAAACTGCTGGCTAAGGCTAAGCGTAAATTTGGTAAGATTGTAATTCACGTCGGCAGTAATGACACCCGGTTACGCCAATCGGAGGTCACTAAAATTAACATTAAATCGGTGTGTAACTTTGCAAAAACAATGTCGGACTCTGTAGTTTTCTCTGGGCCCCTCCCCAATCAGACCGGGAGTGACATGTTTAGCTGCATGTTCTCCTTGAATTGCTGGCTGTCTGAGTGGTGTCCAAAAATGAGGTGGGCTTCATAGATAATTGGCAAAGCTTCTGGGGAAAACCTGGTCTTGTTAGGAGAGACGGCATCCATCCCACTTTGGATGGAGCAGCTCTCATTTCTAGAAATCTGGCCAATTTTCTTAAATCCTCCAAACCGTGACTATCCAGGGTTGGGACCAGGAAGCAGAGTTGTAGTCTTACACACCTCTCTGCAGCTTCTCTCCCCCTGCCATCCCCTCATTACCCCATCCCCGTAGAGACGGTGCCTGCTCCCAGACTACCAATAACCAGCAAAAATCTATTTAAGCATAAAAATTCAAAAAGAAAAAATCATATAGCACCTTCAACTGCACCACAGACTAAAACAGTTAAATGTGGTCTATTAAACATTAGGTCTCTCTCTTCTAAGTCCCTGTTGGTAAATGATATAATAATTGATCAACATATTGATTTATTCTGCCTAACAGAAACTTGGTTACAGCAGGATGAATATGTTAGTTTAAATGAGTCAACACCCCCGAGTCACACTAACTGTCAGAATGCTCGTAGCATGGGCCGGGGCGGAGGATTAGCAGCAATCTTCCATTCCAGCTTATTAATTAATCAAAAACCCAGACAGAGCTTTAATTCATTTGAAAGCTTGTCTCTTAGTCTTGTCCATCCAAATTGGAAGTCCCAAAAACCAGTTTTATTTGTTATTATCTATCGTCCACCTAGTCGTTACTGTGAGTTTCTCTGTGAATTTTCAGACCTTTTGTCTGACTTAGTGCTTAGCTCAGATAAGATAATTATAGTGGGCGATTTTAACATCCACACAGATGCTGAGAATGACAGCCTCAACACTGCATTTAATCTATTATTAGACTCTATTGGCTTTGCTCAAAAAGTAAATGAGTCCACCCACCACTTTAATCATATCTTAGGTATGGAAATAGAAGACTTAACAGTATTCCCTGAAAACTCCCTTCTGTCTGATCATTTCTTAATAACATTTACATTTACTCTGATGGACTACCCAGCAGTGGGGAATAAGTTTCATTACACTAGAAGTCTTTCAGAAAGCGCTGTAACTAGGTTTAAGGATATGATTCCTTCTTTATGTTCTCTAATGCCATATACCAACACAGTGCAGAGTAGCTACCTAAACTCTGTAAGTGAGATAGAGTATCTCGTCAATAGTTTTACATCCTCATTGAAGACAACTTTGGATGCTGTAGCTCCTCTAAAAAAGAGAGCTTTAAATCAGAAGTGCCTGACTCCGTGGTATAACTCACAAACTCGTAGCTTAAAGCAGATAACCCGTAAGTTGGAGAGGAAATGGCGTCTCACTAATTTAGAAGATCTTCACTTAGCCTGGAAAAAGAGTCTGTTGCTCTATAAAAAAGCCCTCCGTAAAGCTAGGACATCTTTCTACTCATCACTAATTGAAGAAAATAAGAACAACCCCAGGTTTCTTTTCAGCACTGTAGCCAGGCTGACAAAGAATCAGAGCTCTATTGAGCTGAGTATTCCATTAACTTTAACTAGTAATGACTTCATGACTTTCTTTGCTAACAAAATTTTAACTATTAGAGAAAAAATTACTCATAACCATCCCAAAGACGTATCGTTATCTTTGGCTGCTTTCAGTGATGCCTGTATTTGGTTAGACTCTTTCTCTCCGATTGTTCTGTCTGAGTTATTTTCATTAGTTACTTCATCCAAACCATCAACATGTTTATTAGACCCCATTCCTACCAGGCTGCTCAAGGAAGCCCTACCATTATTTAATGCTTCGATCTTAAATATGATCAATCTATCTTTGTTAGTTGGCTATGTACCACAGGCTTTTAAGGTGGCAGTAATTAAACCATTACTTAAAAAGCCATCACTTGACCCAGCTATCTTAGCTAATTATAGGCCAATCTCCAACCTTCCTTTTCTCTCAAAAATTCTAGAAAGGGTAGTTGTAAAACAGCTAACTGATCATCTGCAGAGGAATGGTCTATTTGAAGAGTTTCAGTCAGATTTTAGAATTCATCATAGTACAGAAACAGCATTAGTGAAGGTTACAAATGATCTTCTTATGGCCTCGGACAGTGGACTCATCTCTGTGCTTGTTCTGTTAGACCTCAGTGCTGCTTTTGATACTGTTGACCATAAAATTTTATTACAGAGATTAGAGCATGCCATAGGTATTAAAGGCACTGCGCTGCGGTGGTTTGAATCATATTTGTCTAATAGATTACAATTTGTTCATGTAAATGGGGAATCTTCTTCACAGACTAAAGTTAATTATGGAGTTCCACAAGGTTCTGTGCTAGGACCAATTTTATTCACTTTATACATGCTTCCCTTAGGCAGTATTATTAGACGGTATTGCTTAAATTTTCATTGTTACGCAGATGATACCCAGCTTTATCTATCCATGAAGCCAGAGGACACACACCAATTAGCTAAACTGCAGGATTGTCTTACAGACATAAAGACATGGATGACCTCTAATTTCCTGCTTTTAAACTCAGATAAAACTGAAGTTATTGTACTTGGCCCCACAAATCTTAGAAACATGGTGTCTAACCAGATCCTTACTCTGGATGGCATTACCCTGACCTCTAGTAATACTGTGAGAAATCTTGGAGTCATTTTTGATCAGGATATGTCATTCAAAGCGCATATTAAACAAATATGTAGGACTGCTTTTTTGCATTTACGCAATATCTCTAAAATCAGAAAGGTCTTGTCTCAGAGTGATGCTGAAAAACTAATTCATGCATTTATTTCCTCTAGGCTGGACTATTGTAATTCATTATTATCAGGTTGTCCTAAAAGTTCCCTAAACAGCCTTCAGTTAATTCAAAATGCTGCAGCTAGAGTACTGACGGGGACTAGAAGGAGAGAGCATATCTCACCCATATTGGCCTCTCTTCATTGGCTTCCTGTTAATTCTAGAATAGAATTTAAAATTCTTCTTCTTACTTATAAGGTTTTGAATAATCAGGTCCCATCTTATCTTAGGGACCTCGTAGTACCATATCACCCCAATAGAGCGCTTCGCTCTCAGACTGCAGGCTTACTTGTAGTTCCTAGGGTTTGTAAGAGTAGAATGGGAGGCAGAGCCTTCAGCTTTCAGGCTCCTCTCCTGTGGAACCAGCTCCCAATTCAGATCAGGGAGACAGACACCCTCTCTACTTTTAAGATTAGGCTTAAAACTTTCCTTTTTGCTAAAGCTTATAGTTAGGGCTGGATCAGGTGACCCTAAACCATCCCCTAGTTATGCTGCTATAGACTTAGACTGCTGGGGGGTTCCCATGATGCACTGAGTGTTTCTCTTTTTGCTCTGTATGCACCACTCTGCATTTAATCATTAGTGATTGATCTCTGCTCCCCTCCACAGCATGTCTTTTTCCTGGTTCTCTCCCTCAGCCCCAACCAGTCCCAGCAGAAGACTGCCCCTCCCTGAGCCTGGTTCTGCTGGAGGTTTCTTCCTGTTAAAAGGGAGTTTTTCCTTCCCACTGTAGCCAAGTGCTTGCTCACAGGGGGTCGTTTTGACCGTTGGGGTTTTACATAATTATTGTATGGCCTTGCCTTACAATATAAAGCGCCTTGGGGCAACTGTTTGTTGTGATTTGGCGCTATATCAAAAAATTTAAAAAGAAAAAAAAAAAAAAGATGTCTGCAAACTTCCTACTCTTTAATGAAAGAGGCCAAGTACAGCAGGTAGTTGTGGTTCAATAAACCTTGGACCATTGACACAATGTATTAAATCTACTGTTTGCAACCTTGGTGTGAGAATGGATGAAGATTTTAAGCTTGTTAAACAAATCAGTGCTGTTGTGAAGGCAAGTTTCTTTCATTTGAGGCTAACTAAGATTAAGTCCTCACTTTCAAGGCATCACTTGGAGATTTTAATCCATGCTATTGTTATGACTCGGCTGGATTATTATAATGCACTGTACGCTGGTATTAGCCAGGCCTCACTTGCACGGCTGCAGCTGGTCCAGAATGCTGCAGCCCATCTTTTGACTGGATCCTGGAGGTGTGACCATGTTTTGCCCGTTCTTTTTTCCCTTCACTGGCTGCCTGTTCACTATCGTATTGATTTTAAAATTTTATTGTTTGTTTTTTAATTGTCTTAATGATCTTGCTCCACTGTATCTGTCTGACCTGCTCGTGTCTTATTCCCCATCACGTTCTCTTAGGTCACGAGATCAAGCTCTGCTTGTAGTTCCTCAGACCAAGCTCAAATGTAGAGGTGATAGAGCTTTCTCTGCTGTTGGTCCCAGATTGTGGAATGACCTGCCTCTCTGTATCAGGCAGAGTAACCTCTAGTTTTTAAATCTCATCTTAAAACATACTTGTTTTCTTTTGCTTTTGACTAGAGGGTTGATGATTTTACTGTTATAAAAAAACTTTTATTGTTGCCACTGTTATTTATCATGTGATTATTTATTTATTTATTTATTTTATGTCTTTGTACAGTGCTTTGGTCAACTTTGTTGTTTTTAAATGTGCTCTATAAATAAACTGGCTTGGATTGGATTGGACCCTGCTGACTGTGAGAAGACAGCATTTACAACCCCCTTTGGCCTGTATGAGTTCAAGAGGATGCCCTTTGGCCTATGTAATGCCCCTGCCATGTTTCAGAGGCTGATGCAGTGCTGTTTGGGAAATTTGGTTAATGACTTTCTGATATATCTGGGTGATGTTGTGGTTTTTTCTCCAGATTTCAACAACCACCTGAAACATCTGGAGGAAGTGTTCCAAAGGCTGAGCCAACTTGGCCTCAAGTTACAACCAAAGAAGTGCAATCTCTTTCAACGTGAGGTGACTTATTTAGGCCATGTGATCAGTGAGAAGGGAGTGGCGACCGACCCTGCTAAAACTGTGGCAGTAAAAGAATGGCCAGTGTGTTGTGTGGGCCGCCAGAAGAGGAGGTACTGCTGGCCCACCACCAGAGGGCGCCCTGCCATTCTTCATGACCTCACTCCATAAAACCCAGACGTCATCTCCACCTCATCGCTGAGATATCGTACTTCTATGGAGGTAATATCCTCAGCCATTTATGTTTACCTTATAATCTGTATATTGTGAGTGTTTGCAGGCGTACCGGTCCCTTGTTTTGTGGAACCTGAGTGAGTGCAGGATGGCACTCTTTTCCTCTGAGGGATCACTGCATACTCATCAGAATATTGAGTGAGAGGTGGAGGTGGCATTCCCACCGTTGTTGTTACAGGGTGTACACACACCCACACTTGACTGTCTTTGTTCTTCGCCAGCAGTACCAGATCCGACAGTCGGGGACGGTGATCACCTGGGAATTCGGGACTTGGCAGTATTCACCAGGTTCGGTGGCAGCGGAAATCGTGTGGTTCCGGCTCTTCTCAGGACAGACGTCTTCTATCCTCGAGCCTGCCCACACGTCACCTTTGTGGATTGACTGTTATCATATTCTGAGATTGTCTGTGTAGTCGTTGTGCACCTTCACAACATTAAATTGTTACTTTTTGGCTCATCTATTGACCGTTCATTTGTGCCCCCTGTTGTGGGTCCGTGTCACTACACTTTCACAACAGGATATCTCAGCCAGCGTCATGGATCCCGAGGGGCGTCATCCATCTGTTGGACAGCCAATGGAAGAGCAGGGTGCACAGGCGTCTGCAGGAGGCGTGATCGGTGAGTTGCAGCAAATCGTCACCGCCTTTACCGCTCGGCTGGATTTGATGTCCGAGCAAAACATCATCCTTAATCGCAGGATGGAGGCTCTCACTGCACAGGTGGAAGCGTGCGATCAGAGCGCTGCTGCGGCTCCTCCTCCTGCCGACCCGGTGCCGGGTATTAACATTCCACTGGTCGTTCAACAAACCCCCCCACCATCCCCTGAAGCATACATAAGTCCCCCTGAGCCATACGGGGGTTGTGTGGAGACGTGCGCGGACTTTCTGATGCAGTGTTCACTCGTCTTTGCACAACGACCCGTGATGTATGCGTCTGACGCCAGCAAGGTGGCTTATGTTATTGCTTTGCTTCGGGGTAAGGCACGCGCCTGGGCTACGGCGCTCTGGGAACAGAACTCACGGTTGTTATCAGTATACACTGAGTTTGTGGGGGAGTTCAGAACAGTGTTTGATCACCCTAACAGAGGAGAGACCGCTTCAACAATGCTGCTGTCAATGCGACAGGGGCGCCGGTGCGCAGCTGAATATGCAGTCGACTTCCGCATCGCGGCTGCGAGGTCCGGCTGGAATAACGTTGCGCTCCGCGCCGCCTTCATAAACGGACTGTCATCGGTCCTGAAGGAGCATCTGGTAGCTAAGGAGGAACCGCGGGATTTAGATGGGCTTATCGATCGCGTTATACGGTTAGACAATCGGTTGGAGGAACGCCGTCGGGAGCGAGGCGAAGGACGTGGCCGGATACGCGCCGCCCCTCTCCCTTCCGGGTTTGAAAAGGGGCTGCCCTCCCCACGCTCCACAGCCGCAGCGCTCCGTGGGGCAACAGCTCCCCCTGCTGACGTTGTTAGGGAAACGCACAGGGCCAAAATGAGGAGGCTGGTCCGCGGGGAGTGTTTTTTCTGCAGCTCAAAGGAGCACATACAGAAGAACTGCCCCAAACGGCCACAACAACACACCCCCGATGAGACTGGGCTAAGGGGGGGTCAAAACATTCACGTGGGACACATACAGATTGCCACACGACTCCCAGTTACAATCCTGAGCGGGGATTTAACCCTTCAAGCCCCAGCAGTGGTGGACACGGGGTCAGAAGGGAATCTGCTAGACAGCAGATGGGCAAGGGAGGTAGGGCTCCCTCTGGTGGCGCTTCCTTCGCCATTGCAGGTGCGGGCACTAGATGGCACCCTCCTCCCTTTAATCACACACAAGACACAACCAGTAACTCTGGTGGTGTCTGGAAACCATCGGGAGGAGATTGAGTTTTTTGTAACTCCTTCTACCTCCCACGTGATTTTGGGCTTCCCATGGATGTTGAAGCACAATCCCCGGATTGATTGGCCGTCTGGGGTGGTGGTTCAGTGGAGCGAAACCTGCCATCGGGTGTGTTTAGGATCCTCGGTTCCTCCCGGTTTACAGGCTAAGGAGGAGGTCAAAGTCCCTCCCAATCTGACGGCAGTGCCGGTTGAGTACCACGATCTTGCTGACGTCTTCAGCAAGGATCTGGCACTCACCCTTCCCCCGCACCGTCCGTACGATTGTGCCATTGATTTGGTTCCAGGCGCTGAGTTCCCGTCCAGCAGGCTGTACAACCTCTCATGACCTGAGTGCGAATCAATGGAGACCTACATCCGGGACTCATTAGCTGCCGGGCTGATCCGGAACTCCACCTCCCCGATGGGGGCAGGTTTCTTTTTTGTGGGCAAGAAAGATGGCGGACTCTGTCCATGCATTGATTACAGGGGGCTGAATGAGATTACGGTTTGCAACCGATACCCGTTGCCGTTGCTGGATTCCGTGTTCACCCCCTGCATGGAGCCAAAATCTTTACTAAGCTGGATCTTAGAAATGCGTATCACCTGGTTCGGATCCGGAAGGGAGACGAATGGAAGATGGCATTTAACACCCCGTTAGGTCACTTTGAGTACCTGGTCATGCCGTTCGGCCTCACCAACGCCCCCGCGACGTTCCAAGCCTTGGTTAACGACGTCTTGCGGGACTTCCTGCAACGATTCGTCTTCGTATATCTGGACGATATTCTCATCTTTTCTCCGGATCCTGAGACCCATGTCCAGCATGTACGTCAGGTCCCGCAGGTGTAGTTTCATTCACTGCTCTTTAATAGTCATGTTCCAGGTGTAGTTTCATTCTTAGTAGTCATGTTCCAGGTGTAGTTTCATTCACTCCTTTTTAGTAGTCATGTTCCAGGTGTACTTTCATTCTTAGTAGTCATGTTCCAGGTGTAGTTTCATTCACTGCTCTTTAATAGTCATGTTCCAGGTGTAGTTTCATTCACTCCTCTTTAGTAGTCATGTTCCAGGTGTACTTTCATTCTTAGTAGTCATGTTCCAGGTGTACTTTCATTCTTAGTAGTCATGTTCCATGTGTAGTTTCATTCACTCCTCTTTAGTAGTCATGTTCCAGGTGTAGTTTCATTCACTGCTGTTTAGTAGTCATGTTCCAGGTGTAGTTTCATTCACTGCTGTTTAGTAGTCATGTTCCAGGTGTAGTTTCATTCACTGCTGTTTAATAGTCATGTTCCAGGTGTAGTTTCATTCACTGCTGTTTAATAGTCATGTTCCAGGTGTAGTTTAATTCACTGCTTGTTAATAGTCATGTTCCAGGTGTAGTTTCATTCACTGCTCTTTAATAGTCATGTTCCAGGTGTAGTTTCATTCTTAGTAGTCATGTTCCAGGTGTAGTTTCATTCACTGCTTGTTAATAGTCATGTTCCAGGTGTAGTTTCATTCACTGCTCTTTAATAGTCATGTTCCAGGTGTAGTTTCATTCACTGCTTGTTAATAGTCATAGCTCACTCATGGTACAGGGCCTCCTAAACAGGAAGTGCCAAACAAACATTTCCTGGATTGACAGACAATATCCCATGGAATATCCCAGGAACACAGTGGCAAACTCACACTAAAACAGGAAGTGCTGATACTCATGTTCCAGGTGTACTTTCATTCACTGCTCTTTAATTGTCATGTTCCAGGAGTACACCAGTTCGTGGTGCTGTGTACCACAAAGAGTTCTAATCCACCTTAGTAGAAGAAGAAAAAGTTATATTGGTGAGTAAACGACCGTATTTTACCCACAAATGAGGTCCAGGTTGTTAAAAGCTGCATTTCTCCTTTAATTCGGGTTGTTTTGTATATACGTTTGTCTCCAGTGATTTTTTAAACAGGTAGGCAGCTGTTGCTTAAATAACCTCTTCATTTTGCTGTCTGAGTGACACAACTTTAGATAAATAAATTTAAAGTTATCTTGCTTAAACTCAACCTGAAAGCAAAAGTCTAAAACTCGATATAAATGAATTAAAAATCTAAAATCCAGCTTCCTGATGAAGTGGTGTAGAGGAGGCTTTTCTTTAAAAAAAAGACCTGAAAGTTCAGCTACAATTTGACAGAAAGTACATTTGAGATGAAAGACCAGATTTGATGTTTTGGTGAAAGAAACTTTTGTATTTCTTCATAATTGATGTAAATAAAGTCCAAGACATATTCAGTGACTTGGAAATGTTCATGTTTCCATCCCCTGACTTGTCTGAAGAAAACTGGCAGTAAAACTGATTATTATTTACAGGTTTTATCAAGTTTTAGAGATTTAAATGGACTGCATTTATAAAGCGCTTTTCCATCTGCATCAGATGCTCAATGTGCTTTACAATTATGACTCACATTCACCCCGATGTTAGGGTGCTGCCACACAAGGCGCTCACTACACACCGGGAGCAATAGGGGATTAAAGACCTTGCCCAAGGGCCCTTAGTGATTTTCCAGTCAAGTGGGGATTTGAACCCATGATCTTCTAGACTCAAGCCTAACACCTTAACCACTAGACCATCACCTCCCCAAATTTGCTTTCAGTTTGAGTTTGAGGAAGATAATTTTAGAAATTTTTATTCTTTTTTATTATATTTCTTGTATTTAAAATGGCATAAACAAATTAAAATGTGTGAAATTCCAATACATTTGTAGGGCACAGTATCCTAACCTTATGATGAGTCAAAATGAGTGTGGTATTATTACTGTTTTGTTTAAGAAGGTTTAATTTTCACTGCTGCTGCACTTTGTGTCAAATCATAGTCATGTCGTATATCATATTGATATAAAAATATTGAGATACGATAATTTGGCCATATTGTACAGACCTACTGTCAACCAGCTGAAAACTTTGAATAATTTACATCTACATTTTAAAAATGTGCTTAAAGTGGCAGGGGGTTTAGGGGGCTCTAATTAGGGTGGCAAATCCCCCACAGAAGCTGAAAGGGAAAAATAGAAAAATGTGTAAAAAGGTGGGGAGTCTGGGGGAGGCAGAGCCCCCCACCCCCCCCCCAGAAGCTGAAAGGTTTTAGTTATGCCAATGCTCCCCTGAATCATTTGCTCAAATAAACTGTCTGAAGGACCTCAATGACATGGTGAGGTGCTGAAGAGCTTTGCTCGTTCATGTCTGTAACATCTACATAATAGTCATGTTCCAGTTGTTCTTGTGAGCTTCTTGTAACTGTGATTAGTTCGGTTCTTTGTTGCCTACAGTTTCTTCAGCATGTGACTCTGGCTCAGCCTTGTGTACATTTGGACCTTCCCTGCTGTTTCTGGCTGGACCAGCGCCCACTTCACCAGTTCATCAAACCTCTCTGAACCAGCTCCTTTGGCCTTCAGCCGCCAGGTTCATTGTCACCTTCATCATTCAGCTGCTGAAATCAAACTCATACTGTGTGCAGTGTGGTTTGTGTTGCTCTCAGCTTCACCACATTATCACCATCTGATAAATCTGGTCCTGTGGTGGATGTACTTAAGAAGATGTCATTAATTTATTTTAGTTTTTCAAATATGTGTGGGGTCACGACCCCATTGTTGGGAAAAGTGTCTGTCAGTGTTCGAGCTCTGACTTACCTTCATCTGCGCATAAAGACGAACTGTTCCATCTGGAGTCAACATCATATGTGGTCCAGTTTGAAAACTTTGGGTCTTCGCAGACCACCAGCCTTAGTCCCTGTTTCTTCAGGTAGAGCGGCGTCTCGGCCAATCCAAACACCCCGTTTATGTCGTAGCATTTCCACGGTGGTGCGTCAGTGCAGTCGCTCAGCATGACAAGGCGGGTGTGCCGCGGCAGGTGAGGGCTGGGATTGGCCCACAGACACCGAGAACTCAGAGTGTGGAGCAGTCTGGTGCCACCCCACCACACCCAGTGCTGGGCGGGGTCTGTGACATCACACCGGCCCAGGATGATGGTCCGTGTGCGGTGTGAAAGGCACAGCCTGCTGGGAGCGTGTGTGATGAGGAATCCCACTGAAGACATGAGAACAGCGTTAGTGTTTTTGGTGTGAAGTTCTAGAGTCCATCCAAGTGCTTCAACAGACATGTCAAGAACCATTCACACGTCATTTTAATGTTTTCACTCAAATAACAGTTTCACATCATTATCAGCATTATTTACTAAAATTAAAAAGTGAAGGAGTTTTGCAGATGTGATTAATTACTGAAAAACTGCATCATAAAAAAACAGGTTGAGGAAAATATAAACATCCTGAAGAAAGATTAAAAAAAAAAGTCAAACAGAGAAATATTTAAAGTTTTCTTCATGGGTCATTTCATTTTTTAAATCCCGGGTTTTGAAAGAAGCTCTGATTTTGTTTTTGTTTTGTTTTGTTTTTTGTTTTTATTGGCTGTAAACAGTAAATAATTTCAAATTTTTAAATTTTTTTTGCTTAATTTCTTTCAAACAGAATACATCCAAAGCCCTGCAAACTTTTGTGCAAACTAATTCTTGTCAAGCTTTTGAATAAACATGATTGTGTGCGTTCTGGGTTCTGGTCTGTGAGCAGGACAACGGCACAAAACCCGGAGAGACGACCAAACGTACCGACACAATCCAAAGTGCCTTCATGTTGATTCCTATCAGCAAACTCATTCTGGATATTTGAACCTTTTAACACTCGGCTGGAAACATTTTACACTCAATGAATAAAAATGTCTATGAATGAATGATGAAGCCAGCTGGTGAACGTTTTCCTGTTTGTTTCTCTTCATATCTGGTTCTGATCCAGTTTCCTTCTCAGAATTTCTTTCTCTGACATGAATAAAAAGACTCTGTAGAAAACAAGAAGCTTCACTTACAGTAAATAAATATCAGAGGTCAGAGAAACAGCCTGTCTCACCAAGACCAAAACCAGACCGTATTCACACGAAGCTGGGACGTCCTTTCAGAGACACATGTGGACGTCCACAGTGGGAAAATGTCCCTGATCTTCAATAAAAGCACATGCTGAGAGTACTTACAGGCAGAGCTCCACCACAGAAGCAGATTTAAGAGCAAAAAGCAGGTTTTCATTGTCCCGTGCTGCAGGTCCAGGCGTCCAGCAGGTCCAGAGGAGCAGAACTGGAGAGCTGAGAGGAAGTGTGCCTTTCTGCAGAGGAAAGAGTCAGCAAGCAGCGCTTCCTTCTATTCAATTGTTCTGGAGGTTTCATCGTAAGAGGCTGACGTGCAAACACACGCCTCTCGGAAATGCCAAAGGACATCTCCAATGCTCACATACAGCCAGGTCCATAAGTGTTTGGACAGGAAGACAAGTTCTCCACGGTGCTGGTGAATCTTTGCTTGAACTCAAATATCATGTGGACTATTTAGGAAGTGCAGCCGTTTTTCTACAGAGTCCCTCCACATTCACATCTCACAGTCATCACTTTTACAGCCAGTTCTTTCCTTTGGACAAGTCAGGGGATGAACACATGAACATTTCTTAATGTCATGATATGTCTTGGACTTCATTTACATACAAACAGCAGGGTAACTCTGTCTGCAGGAGGCAGTTCTCAAAGGCAGAGTGACCCTGCAAGAAGGAGACAAGTGAGGGAAGCCATCAAGACAGCTGTGTCAGCTCTGCTGGAGGTGCAAGTTTCTGTGGCTGTGAGTGGACAAACTGCGCAGATTCCCATTGGAACAGAAGGATTTTCATTCAAGCGTCTCCCACGTTCCACCTGGAAAATAATGTCTAACCATAGAGTTAGATATGTAAAAGTCAGAGTGAGGACTCCCTATATATCAGGCTGTATGGACAGGAGTGGCTGGACACAAATGCAGGACTCAGACACGTAGCTCTGTTGTTTAAGACTGTTTAATGTAACAGTAAGCTGAGTTTGGTACACGTAAAGGCAGTCCAACAAGAGCAAAGGTACAACTAGCATCAGGCTATGGTTGAATAAACAGGCAGGTGGTCATAAAAACAAGAAGGCTAGCAGGACGAGGAAACATGAGGAGCAGAGCTGGAAGCAAAGGCACAAGGTGCATCGATCTGGCAGGGAACAGGTGCAACACCAGATTAGAAACATGTGCATGGAAAGCACCAGAACAAGGGTGTGGCCAGACAGAGTGAAACACCTACCACCAAGCACCAGGAGACAGACAAGAGAGACAGACCCAAGCAGGAAAACCCAGCAAGAAAATAAACACACAAAGGAAACCAATGAGCAAACCCAACAAAACTGACCAGAAAATAAAACAGAAGACATGGCAAAATCTCAAACCCTGACAGTAATTTAACCTGTGACTCAATCTCCCACGTGATGGCTGAAACAAAACGAGAGGAGGTGAGAATCGTACAGGGATCGGACAGCACATCTGGGCTATAATATTGTCATGACAGGGCATCAGGATTGCCATTCATGGAATCAGGTCGATACAAAATCTAATCTTAATTAAATCTAATGAAAAAGATAGCCCACCTAGCCTGCCTGGTGTTAAGACGCTTAACAGTGCACAGATAGGCAAATTTTTGTGGTCAGTGTACACAAGAAATGGCATCTGTGCTTCCTCAAGCCAGTGCTGCCATTCCTCCAAGCCCACTTTAACCTCCAGCAGTTCACAGTCACCAATGCTGTAGTTACACTCAGCTGCAGACAGTTTCGTGGACAAGAAGGCACATGGATTGAACCTTTTATCCGTGTGGTTCCTTTGAGACAGGATCGCACCAACACCCACGTCAGACGCATCAACCTCAACCACAAACTGACGAGCAGGGTCAGGGAGGAGCAGTACGGGGGCCGCAGTGAAGCGTTGTTTTAGGACCCTGAACACCTCATCCCACTCCGGCATCCAGGAGAAAGCCCAGAGGGAAGAGGTAACGCTGTGTAAAGGAGCAGCAATTTTACTGAAATTGCGTATGAACTTTCAGTAGTAATTGGCAAACCCCAGGAATCTCTGTACCTCCTTGTGATTACGGGGGACAGCCCACTCATGCACTGCTGCCACCTTTTCTGGCTCCATCCAAATTTCTCCATCAACAAGAAAAGACACGGTGGTTCTGTGGAACTCACATTTTTCCACTTTAACATACAGGTTGTTTTGCAACAATTTCAATTTCACTTTATTTTCATTTATATAGCACCAAATCACAACAGAGTTGCCTCAAGGTGCTTCACACAAGTAAGGTCTAACCTTACTAACTCCCAGAGCAACAGTGTTAAGGAAAAACTCCCTCTGAGGAAGAAACCTCAAGCAGACCAGACTCAAAAGGGTGACCCTCTGCTTTGGCCATAATACAGACACAAATTACAGAACAATTCACAAAACGAATATACAGGAAATGCTGCTGGTGCACAGAACAGGAGGGTCTCCAGCACAAATACCACACCCATCTCTGGATGGAGCTGCACTTTAAACAGAGAGAAAAAACAGAATCAGGCATCAGAAAGACAACAAATACAGTATAATTTGTCAGCATTAAACAACAAGAAAAACAGGAAATACTAAGGTGATCGCCGGCCACTAGCCCTAAGCTTCACTAACAGACCCAGAATTTAGGTAAAGTTGAGGCTGCAGCCCACTTTGTTTGCTAATAAAATGAATTTAAAAGAGTAAAAAGCATAGCAACATACTATTCCAGTATGCTGCCATACGAAGGGAAAATAAGTGCATCTTAAGTCTGGACTTGAAAGTCTCCACAGAATCTGACTGTTTTATTGACACAGGGAGATCATTCCACAGAACAGGGGCACGATAAGAGAAAGCTCTGAGACCCGCAGACTTTTTATTCACCCTAGGGACACAAAGTAGTCCTGCACACTGAGAACGCAGAGCCCGGGCTGGTACATAAGGTTTAATTAGGTCAGCTAGGTAGGGAGGTGCTAGTCTGTGAACAATTTTATAGACTAGTAGAAGAACCTTAAAATCTGATCTCACTTGGACAGGAAGCCAGTGAAGAGACAGCAAAATGGGTGTAATGTGGTCAAACTTTCTGCTTCATGTTAAAAGCCTGGCAGCAGCATTTTGAACCAGTTGGAGAGCCCTAATGCTGGAATGCAATAAACCAGAAAATAGAACATTGCAGTAGTCCAGTCTAGAAGACATAAATGCATGGATCAGGGTCTCAGCATCAGCCATAGACAGGATGGGACGAATCTTCAGTATATTTCGCAGGTGGAAGAAAGCAGTCCTCGTAATATTTCTAATGAGGAGGTCAAAGGACAATGTAGGATCAAAAATTACACCAAGGTTCCTCACTTTGTCAGTGGGATGTATGACACATGAGCCTAGGCTAAGCATTAACTGGTCAAATTGATGCCAATGTCTCACTGGAAAAAGAACCATCATTTCAGTCTTATCAGTTTAAAAGTATGAAGTTTCAAGACATCCAACTTCTCAGTGATGCAAGGCAATCTTCTAAGGATTTTATGTGAATAAGATTACCAGCAGTTATCGGCATGTATAACTGAGTATTATCAGCATAGTAGTGAAAGGTAATCCCAAAGCGCAGCAATATGTGCCCAAGGAGTGCTATATAAAGGGAGAAAAGCAGGGGGCCTAACACGGACCGCTGTGGAAGCCCAAATTTCATGTCACCAAGGATAGAGGTAGTGTTATTGTACAAAACACAGTGAGAACAACTAGTCAAGTATGACGTCAACCGTGCAAGGGCACTTCCAGTAATCCCAAAGTGATTTTCCAGCCTATCAAGTAGAATATGATGATCCACTGTATCAAATGCAGCACTGAGATCTAACAGCACCAGAACTGTAGTGGTGTCCGAATCCATTGTAAGCAGAAGATCATTCACCACTTTAGTGAGAGCCGTCTCTGTGGAATGATATTTTCTAAAAGCAGACTGCAGTGGCTCAAAGAGATTATTCTCAGTAAGAGCGTCCATAAGCTGCCCTGACACCACTTTTTCCAGAATTTTAGAGCAAGATGATAGATTTAATATTGGCTAATAGTTTTTCAGTACACTAGGGTCAAGATGAGGTTTCTTAAGTAATGGTTTAATCACTGCAGTTTTGAAACATGTGACAGACTGGCATCCTGTCCTGGGTGTACCCCGTCTCTCACTCTATGACTGCTGGGATAGGCTCCAGCCCCCCCGGTGACCCTTAATTGGACTAAGCGGTTGAAGATGAGTGTGTGTGTGAGGAACAGATCCAGAAGTTAAAGAAAGATTTTTGCTGAGTTTTGTTGGTATAGGATCAAATAAACAGGTTGTGCTTTTTGTTGATGTTGCGAGTTTTGTCAGCATGCCTAGAGAGATACTCTCAAATTCTGTAAATCTAGGTAATACCTCAGTAATGGCGCCCACCTCAATAGCAGGGTGTAGTGGCTGAGTCGAGGCAGGCTGGGATATGTTTAACCTAATGTCTTCTATTTTCTTCTCAAAGTAATCCAGGAAATCTTGTGCTGTAAAAGGAGAGTGAACTACAGGTGGTTGTCCATGAATAAGTGTTGCCACCGTGTTGAACAAGCTCTTTGAGTTATGCTTGTTTTTGTTGATCAAATCAGAGTAATAGGTCTACTTTGTAGACAGTAATGCATGCTTATAGTAGCATCACACCACGCAAGGTGGAATACTTCTAAATTTGAACTAAGCCATTTCCGTTCTAGACCTCTAGCCTTATGCTTGAGGTCACATAGGTAATCATTGAACCAAGGTGACTGTGTTTTGAGGGAGCGCGGCTTTAACAAAGGTCGCATGTTCATGTCGAGTGTTGTTTTGAGCACTGAGTTTAAACTATCCACAAGACTGTCTCCTGATTGGGTATTTGCCAAATGTGAAGCTAAGACATCAGGCAGTCGAGCTTTGAGTTCAGTCATAGTTGAGGAGTTGATGCATCGCCGTAATGATATATAAGGTTGTTGTTCCACTAAACACGGCAGTGAAACTGTAAACTTAATGAGTGAGTAATCAGAGACCACTGATGTAAGAGGCATGATGTCAATATTTGTGACAGCAATACCATGTGCGAGAACCAAATCCAGGGTATTTCCACTAATGCACGTCGAGTCCCGAATGCATTGCCGAAATTCTAATGCATCCACAATTTCCATAAATGATTTGCAGAGGGGATCAGAAGGCTTATTTATATGAATGTTAAGGTCACCAATGATCAGAATGTTATCTGCACTAGTTGACAAGTTAGAGATGAACACACCAAATTCATCTAAGAATTCAGAATATGGGCCAGGAGGTCTATATACAGTGACAAAGTAATACGGCTGATTTTTATTCTTCTGACTTTGGCAATGCATAATATCCTGAGCAAAGCAGAGAATCAGATGTTCAGACAAGTTATATTTGTAACCCCCAACAGCTAATAAGCTAAACCTAGATTTATAAATAATTGCAACACCCCTGCCTTGCTTCACATCACGAGGGACGTGACTAAATGTATATGCTGGTGGGCAGGCCTCATTTAAGGGGACAACAGCTGTAGGTTTAAGCCAGGTTTCACATAACCCAATCATATCTAAGTGATGATCAATAATTAGATCATTAAGCAACAATGATTTTGAGGATAGTGATCTTAGGTTAATGAGACCGAGACTAAGGACCTCAGTGGGGTTGATAGTTGAACTGTTTGGGTTTAGGGGTGGTTCCAGAGTAGCATATATAAGATGCCTAAAAGTAGGATTAGGTTTGAGACATTCCACGTGACTTGTAGGTAGCAGACACAAAATCTTTGAAATCACTGGAACAACCATTGGATCATCCTCAATTTCAACATCATCCAATATAGTGATGGTTATTAAATTCACAAAGCATATCCCTCTATGATTTTTATGGACATGTCTAAGGAAGCAGGCCACTGTCTCAACTTGTTGAATTTCCCTACCTGGCAGATAAACTGCACTATCACCACAGTGGATTTTCTGCACTGATTTCCACGCTAAGCTAATCGATTCCACACCCACATTGTCATAAGCCTTGCAGGGTCTCACTGTAACACTAGCCTGTTGCAGCACTGAGCAAATGTGCCGGGTGTGCGATTCAAAGTCCAGAGAAAAAATCAAATCAAATCAATTTTATTTATATAGCGCCAAATCACAACAAACAGTTGCCCCAAGGCGCTTTATATTTTGAGGCAAAAGCCATACAATAATTACAGAAAAACCCCAACGGTCAAAACGACCCCCTGTGAGCAAGCACTTGGCTACAGTGGGAAGGAAAAACTCCCTTTTAACAGGAAGAAACCTCCAGCAGAACCAGGCTCAGGGAGGGGCAGTCTTCTGCTGGGACTGGTTGGGGCTGAGGGAGAGAACCAGGAAAAAGACATGCTGTGGAAGAGAGCAGAGATCAATCACTAATGATTAAATGCAGAGAGGTGCATACAGAGCAAAAAGAGAAAGAAACACTCAGTGCATCATGGGAACCCCCCAGCAGTCTAAGTCTATAGCAGCATAACTAAGGGATGGTTCAGGGTCACCTGATCCAGCCCTAACTATAAGCTTTAGCAAAAAGGAAAGTTTTAAGCCTAATCTTAAAAGTAGAGAGGGTGTCTGTCTCCCTGATCTGAATTGGGAGCTGGTTCCACAGGAGAGGAGCCTTCCAGAGAAAAAATGAGAATATCATCCAAATAGACAAACACGTATTTCTTCAAATTCCCATAGCACGTCATTGACCAAATTCTGACCAGACCATCAGACCAGACAGCATAAGCAAATATTCATAATGACCTGCGGGCGTGTTAAACACAGTCTTCCATTCATCTCCCTGTTTGATTTTAACCAAATGATATGCATTGCGGAGGTCCAGCTTCATGAATACTTTGGTGCCTTCCAGTAATTCAAAGGCAGTGGAAATTAAGAGGCAGAGGGTAACGGTTCTTAACAGTGATATCATTCAAGCCACAATAATCAATACATGGACGAAGAGATTTGTCTTTTTTCTTGATGAAGAAAAACCCTGCCCCTGCAGGCAATGACAAGGGATGAATTAAGCCAGTAGCGAGTGACTGCTGTATATAGTCATTCATGGTGGTGGGTTCCAGTGCTGACAGAGAATACAGTTATCCCCGGGGCAGGCTCACCCCAGGAAGAAGCTCAATGACGCAGTCATATTCGCAGTGTGGTGGCAAAGTTTTTGCTTTAGACTTGTTGAACACCTGCTCTAAGTCATGATAACAAGACGGAACCCCCTTGAGATCTGGATTCGTGTCAGGTGGCTGTAGTTCAGATTTTATTAAACAGTTTCCAAAGTAAGTGGGTCCCCAAGAACTAATTTGTCCTTTAGACCAATTAAAGTTTGGGCCGTGCTGTTGTAGCCAGGGGTGCCCCAAAATTACCGGGTGAGTCATATTATCGAACACATGGAAACTCATAGATTCTGAATGGTTTTTGGTGATGATCAAATGGACTGGCTGAGTACAGTGACTGATTTGACCCAATTCATGGCCATCCATGGCGTTTACCACCAGAGGGTACAACAGATGAAATAATCTAAGACCTGGCAAGAGAAGACAACATTAAATTAGCATCAGAGCCAGAATCAATAAATGCTGGGACAGAAACTGATGAAAGATCTGATATTAATTTTGCGGGAATTTTATTCCGAGACGAAGAGGAGGAGATGAATTGAATAGATTTGGACAGCATGGAGGAACCCCTGACTGGATAGCTGGCGATCTTGTGACCCAACTGACCACAGTAAAAATATAATCCGTCCTCCTGCTGGCAACGATGTTCCTCCGGAGAGAGACGAGTTCAGCCCAGCTGCATGGACTCCTTGGTGCTGCCATCAGATGAGTTGACAGCGGTGTGATGGGACGCCGTCGGCCGTGCTGGTGGAGTGGACAAACAGTGCGAGATAAGACAAGCCTCTCTGCTGGTTAATCTGACATGCTACGATCGGTCCGGACTGCCAGCGCTATGAGCTCATCAAGGTCCTCTGGGAGGTTGATGGCGATGAGTTGGTCCTGGATGTCACTCACCAGCCCCTGGAAGAACACGTCAAGGAGAGCTGCGGGATTCTATTTACTTTTAATCGCCAGAATTTAGAAATCGATGGCACAGTCAGCGGCGTAGTCGGCGGCGTGGTCGGCGGCATAGTCGGCGGCATAGTCGGCGGCATAGTCGGCGGCATAGTCGGCAGCGTGGTCGGCGGCGTGGTTGGCAACGCAGTGATTACCCTGCTTCAGCCTCAGGAGAGAGAGCGCCGCCTTGTGCCCCGGGGATGTGTGCTGGAACACCTGCTGGAGTTCTATTGTGAAACCTTGGAGGGAAGTACATGAGGTGGACTGGCGACTCCATTCTGCTGTAGCCCACGCCGCAGTCCGACCGGTCATGTGAGTGATCATGAATGCTATCATCGTCTTTTCAGACAGAAACATTGATAACATAAGTTCATAATGTAACTCACAGTGGGTAATAAATGGCTTGACATCACCAGATGCTCCGGAGAATCATTCAGGGCTATACAGCTGGTTGCAGAAGACAGGTTCAGGTACTGAAGCCGGTGAGGCTGCTGTCGAAACTGGAGACAAAGAACTGGTGTTACTGGTAGCCGGGTCCGGGCTGGCCTGAAGGTTGAACTTCAACAGTAGTTGTCCCATCTGGGTGCTCATGGAAGACAGGAAGGCATCTTGGCATTTAGCTACCTCGCTAAAGCCAGAACTGAGGACAGTGAGTCGGTCTTCCACCAGCTGGAACGTGTTTGAGTCCGCTGTGTCCATTGTTGGCCAGATCGATCTGTCAAGCATGGTGGACAGGAATGGTTGGACACAAATGCAGGACTCAGACACATAGCTCTGTAGTTTAAGACAGTTTACTGTAACATTAAACTGGGTTCAGTAGTCATGAAGGCAGTCTAACAAGAGCAAAAGTTCAACTAACATCAGGCTATGGTATGGTTGAATAGACAGCAGGTGGTCATAAACACAAGGAGGCTAGCAGGATGAAGAAACACGAGGAGCAGAGCTGGAAGCAAAGGCACAAGGTGCATTGATCTGGCAGGGAACAGGTGCAACCGGTAAATACACCCAGGTTGATGATATACAGATTAGAAACACGTGAATGGAAAGCATCAGAACAAGGGTGTGGCTAGACAGAGTGAAACGCCCACCACTAAGCAGCAGGAGACAGACAAGTGAGATAGCGACAGACAGACCCAAGCAGGATAAAACCCAGCAAGAAAATAAACACATACAGAAAACCAACAAACAAAAATAAGAAAACAGACCAGAAAATAAAAAAGAAGACATGGCAAAATCTCAAAACCTGACAGGACACAGCATTGCTGCTGTGATTTTGTTAGTTCCCATGACCTGGATTTTTCATGTGTAACTGTGACGTGGCTAAGTGCTGGGGATTCCAGTGCTCTCATTGAGCTTTTACCAGTGGATTGTTCCTTTTTTAACTCCCCCCAGATTTCTGGGAGAGGTGGAGCCACAGTGGCTGTGTTTAAAAAGGAATTATAAATGCAAGCAGTGTTTGTCACAGTCTTCCTTTCCCAGCTTTGAATGTATTTCATTTGAGATGGGTCAGACTAATCTTGTTCGCTGTGCTCTTGTCTGTCGCCCTCCCAAGTATAATAAGAATTTTAGAAATGACTTTTGTAATTATGATTGTGTTTTAATTATTGGAGATTTTAATATTCATGTGTGTTGCCCTGATCAGCCACAGGTACGAGACTTTTTAAGTCTTGCTGATTCTTTTAATTTGTTTCAGTCTATAGTTGGTTCCACACATGATTGTGGTCACACGCTGGATCACGGTCTGTCGGTTAATGATCTGGAAATTTTTTGATTTTGCTTTCTCAGATCACTTCGGATCACAAATTCTCTCCGGGAACCATTACCTTATCCTGGTGGAGAGGTTTGTGTGCCACTATGAACCTAAGAGCTGTGTTGTCTGGAGACTTTGTGCTCCTGGTAGGGTCTCCGATGGCAAATTGGTCTCAGGTGAGAGGCCAGACTAAGAATGGTTCATAAGAGACCATGACAAATGAGGCAGAGGAAATGTGACCCAGCCCAGAGGAAGCCCAGGCCCCCATCTGGAGCGAGGCCTGGATGTAGGGCGCATTAGCGAGCACCTGGAGGCAGGGCTTGCCACAGATCCCAGCTGGACACAGCCCGAAAAGGCAACATCAACATTCCATCTCCACCCTGTGGACTCACCACCCGCAGATGAAACCGCTGATGTCGGGTGTGCTGTTTCATGAGTGGCAGTGAAAGTTGAGGGCCTTGGCAGACCAGACCTGGGTGACAGGGGCTAGCTCTGTGGGTGTGGAACATCACCTCATTGTGGGGGAAGGAGCTGGAGCTTGTGCAGGAGGTGAAGTGATACCAGTTACATCTGATGGGTCTCGCCTCCACACACAGCCTCGGCTCCAGAACCAGTCTTCTTGATGGGGGTTGGACCTTATTCTTCTCTGGAGTTGCCCAGATTAAATAATGATTAATGCAGAGTGGTGCATACAGAGCAAAAAGAGAAACACTCAGTGCATCATGGGAACCCCCCAGCAGTCTACGTCTATAGCAGCATAACTAAGGGATGGTTCAGGGTCACCTGATCCAGCCCTAACTATAAGCTTTAGCAAAAAGGAAAGTTTTAAGCCTAATCTTAAAAGTAGAGAGGGTGTCTGTCTCCCTGATCTGAATTGGGAGCTGGTTCCACAGGAGAGGAGCCTGAAAGCTGAAGGCTCTGCCTCCCATTCTACTCTTACAAACCCTAGGAACTACAAGTAAGCCTGCAGTCTGAAGCAAGCACGAGCTAATCAATAATGGATAAGCTAAGCACCCCTAAGGCTCAAACAGATGCAAATAAATGAATTAAAATTCACAGTTACACTGAAAGAGTAAGAAGTATTAGGCATGTAGGAACAGTAAAAAAAAAATAAAATAAAATAAAACACTCCTAAGATAAACACAAGAGTAAAGTACTAAGCTAAAATTCACAACAGTTACACTAAACAGTTAACTAACAGAAGTATATAAAAAAATGAAATGAAAAAATGAAAATGGGGGTCTGAAGTAGCTAACACAAGCTAACCGCAAGCGAAAATGCTAGCCGCTGCGAAGATTTACACAGGAGTAAAATAATTACTTAAAATTCACAGCAGTTCGACTGAGAAACTAACAGAAGTATTAAACAGGTAAAAAAGAAACAGCTATAAAAGTAACGACGGGGTGAGGTGAGGAGTCGACCTAGCTAGCGAAAGCTAACCGCTAGCAAATGCTACCTGCTAGCGATTTACAACAGCACTGTAGTTAAATAACGTTCAGAGTAGATACAATTAATAACCAGAAGAGTGGTAAACAGAAATAAAACAAATGTATACAACCGTGTGAAGTTCAGAATAGCGTCACAACAACAAACAATCTGTCGGAAGCAAGTTGCCTGAACTTTTTTCCTTAGAAGGACTTTTAGATCAGGATAACCCCCCAGATTGGGCATGTGACCCGGTGAACTATTTTTTTGCTCATGGATTAGACCGTCAGGAGCATGTCACGGAGGAAGGCCAACGTGCCACCTCCCAGTTGATTTCTGTTACTCCTACTACTTGTATGCCTGATCCAGTTCCAAATTTACGTAGATATCTCTCTTTTTCAGCCATTTATTAAATCACCCCAGGATTTGTTGTCTTCATATCACTCCCCAGCCACTGAGATGCCAGCTGTGCACCCTCTCACTCCCACGATTATGAAACTATTAGATAAACTTCAGTCACCAGATGTCATGTTGAACCCAGTTTCAAGGCAGATTCTGGTCTCTGCCCTTACCCACTCCCTCAACGGCTTACTCACCATAGAGCCTCCAGCCTCGGTGGTACCCCCACCCAGCATTCCCATCACTGCAGCTGATGCTGAAGTGTCCATTTATCCATCACATGCTGCACCTCAGCAAGAGCTGGTGGTTCCCGTGCCACCTCAGCAGGAGGAACTGGTCAGCTCAATTCCATCTCTGGCTGCACCTGGTTCACCCTGCAGCACAGGCAGGGCCAAGAAGAGGAGTGGCAGACGTCGGTCTAAGGACGGCCACTGGAAAGCTCAGGAAGCTGCAGCCCCGTCTTCACTGCTGGTGTTGGCAGTCCAGGAGAGGCTGTCAGAGAGCTGCACTCCCAGGAACCTGGTGGAGCTGATCCTTTCCACACAGTCCCCATGGATGTAGAGCGGAGCTGGGTCAGCCCTACCCTTCCTGAAGTCCAGGATTATTTCTTTTTTTTTTTTTTTTTGGTGGTGTTCAGTGGCAGGTTGTTAGCTGAACACCACCAAAAAAAAAAAGAAATAATCCTGGACTTCAGGAAGGGCTGTGCCCAGCCTGAACACCACGCTGTCAGTCAGTTGGCCTCAACTCTGTAATCAGTTAATTATTCACACCTGTGTGTGTTAGGGCCCGGTCCCACTGGGGAGAGGATTAATTGCGCATGAATTGAGTACACAAATTCCGTGTGTTTGTTGTCGTCCGCAACAAAAATGGCCAAAAATGACAAATGTCCCAGTATGAATTACAGATATATTAATAATATATAGCGAATATATGATGAACAATCACGGTTGTATAATACATGTAGTGAGGAAACGGATCAGATGCATTGTGATTATCATGGCAGTATTACGGGTGTATTATGAATGCATCGTGCACGTGTTGCGCATGCACAGCATCTGCATTGCAGTCATAAAAGAAGCGCACTCAGGCCGTCGGCATCACTATTCACACCAACAATACAGGCTGTGGAGCATTTGCTGAACTTGGACAAGTTGATTGGAGTAAACAAGCAGTGAACAGGGCGAGTGGTGACATCAGCGGATCACATCAGAGCGCAGCTTGTCTGAATGATTATAACAAGAAGGTAAATCTGTTATAAACATAGGAGTAAATACTGTAACAGCTGCAGACAAGAAGGAAAAAACACGCAACTGTTTTATCAAGCCTTGACAATGTAAACAAGTCAAATAATTACCTTTTTAGATGGCTCAAAATGCTTTCTTTAGTTTGTGATGTGACCATGATGGGCATGCAAAATATCCGTTTTACACACTGTCCTAGTCCACTGCCAAGCCGCAAATCCCTGTCAGTTGCGGATATCAGCAGATGACGGCGAATACAGCGCATAGATTGAGTATGTTTGTAGTATGTTTGAGTATGTTTGAGTACATTTGGCAGCCACATGGGGTGTGCAGCCAGTACATTCTGAGTGCCATCCCAAGCCCGGATAAATGAGGAGGGTTGCGTCAGGAAGAGCATCCGGTGTAAAACAAGCCAACCAACTATGCAGACTAAGAATCGAATTTCCATACCGGATCGGTCGCGGCCCGTGTTAACAACATCCGCCACCGGTGCTGTTGGTGCATGGTGCCGGTGGAAATTGGGTTACTGCTGGGTGAAGACGATGAAGAAGAGGAGGAGAACGTTTCCACAAACAGCGGGAGAAGAAGAAAACTAGAAGGGTGAAAATGAGAGTGGGGACTTTGAATGTTGGTAGTATGACTGGTAAAGGGAGAGAGCTGGCTGAGATGATGGAGAGGAGAAAGGTAGACATATTGTGTGTGCAAGAGACCAAGTGGAAGGGAAGCAAGAGCAGGAGCATCGGCGGTGCGTACGAGTTGTTGTACCATGGTGAGGACAGGAAGAGAAATGGTGTTGGGGTCATTTTAAAGGATGAGTATGTTAAAAGTGTGTTGAAGGTTAAACGAGTGTCTGACAGGGTGATGAGTGTGAAGTTGGAAATTGAAGAGGTGATGATGAATATCATCAGTGCATATGTCCCACAGGTAGGTTGTGAGATGAAGGAGAAAGGAGAAAGAAGATTTCTGGAGTGTGTTAGATGAGGTGGTGGAGAGTGTGCCCAAGCATGAAAGAGTGGTGATAGGAGTGGACTTCAATGGGCATGTTGGTGAAGGGAACAGAGGTGATGAGGAAGTAATGGATAGATATGGTATCAAGAATAGGAATGGGGAAGGACAGATGGTAGTTGATTTTGCAAAAAGGATAGAAAAGGCTGTAGTGATCACCTACTTTAAGAAAAGGGAGGAGCACAGGGTAACATATAAGAGTGGAGAAAGGTCCACACAGGTGGACTACATTCTTTATAGGAGATGTAAGCTAAAAGAAATCAGAGACTGTAAGGTGGTGGCAGGAGAGAGTGTTGTTAGACAGCATAGGATGGTTGTTTGTAGGATTACTTTAGAGGTAAAGAAGAAGAAGAGAGTGAGAGCTCAACAAAGGATCAGATGGTGGAAGCTGAAGGAGGAAGACTGTTGTGTGAAATTTAGCGAGCAGGTGAGAGAAGCACTGGTTGGAGGGGAAGCAATCTTGGACAACTGGAAAAGTACTGCAGATGTGGTGAGGGAGACAGCTAGGACAGTACTGGGTATGACATCTGGACAGTGGAAGGAAGACAAGGAGACTTGGTGGTGGACTGAAGAGGTCCAGGAAAGCATAAGGGGAAAGAGCTTGGCAAAAAAGTTTTTGGATAGTCGGAGAGATGAAGAAAGTGGACAGGAGTACAAGGAGATGCGGCGTAAGGCGAAAAGAGAAATGGCAAAAGTGAAGGAAAAGGCATATTGTGAGCTGTACAAGAAGTTGAATAGTAAGGAAGGAGAAAAGGACTTGTACTGATTGGCCAGACAAAGGGACAGAGCTGGAAAGGATGTGCAGCAGGTTAGAATGGTAAAAGATGCACATGGTAATATGCTGACAAGTGAGCAGTGTGTGCTGAGAAGGTGGAGGGAATATTTTGAAGAGCTGATGAATAAAGAAAATGAGCGAGAGAAAAGGCTGGATGATGTGGTGAGAGTAAATGAGGAAGTACAAGAGATTAGTAAGGAAGAAGTGAGGGCTGCTATGAAGAGGATGACGAGTACAAAGGCAGTTGGTCCAGATGACATTCCAGTGGAGGCATGGAAATGTCGAGGAGAGACGGCAGTAGAGTTTCTAACCAGATTGTTTAATAAAATCTTGGAAAGTGAGAGGATGCCTGAGGAGTGGAGACGAAGTGTGCTGGTTCCTATTTTCAAGAACAAGGGTGATGTGCAGAGCTGTAGTAACTACAGAGGCATAAAGTTGATCAGCCACAGCATGAAGTTATGGGAAAGAGTAGTAGAAGCTAGGCTTAGAAAACAGGTGAAGATCTGTGAGCAGCAATATGGTTTCATGCTGAGAAAGAGCACTACAGATGCAATGTTTGCTCTGAGAATACTGTTGGAGAAGTACAGAGAAGGACAGAAAGAGTTACATTGTGTGTTTGTGGACTTAGAAAAAGCTTATGATAGGGTGCCAAGAGAAGAGCTGTGGTATTGTGTGAGGAAGTCTGGAGTGGCAGAGAAGTATGTTAGGGCATGTACAAGAATAGTGTGACAGCGGTGAGATGCGCAGTCAGAATGACAGACTCATTCAAGGTGGAGGTGGGTTTACACCAAGGATCAGCTCTGAGCCCTTTCTTGTTTGCAGTGGTGATGGACAGGTTGATGGATGAGATCAGACAGGAGTCCTCATGGACTATGATGTTTGCAGATGACATTGTGATCTGTAGTGAGAGTAGAGAGCAAGTTGAGTCTAGTCTGGAGAGGTGGAGATATGCTTTGGTGAGACGGGGAATGAAAGTCAGTAGAAGCAAGACTGAGTACATGTGTGTGAATGAGAGGGAGCCCAGTGGAATAGTTCATTTACAAGGAGTAGAAGTGGTGAAAGTAGTGTAGATGAGTTTAAATATTTGGGGTCAACTGTTCAAAGTAAAGGAGAGTGTGGTAGAGAGGTGAAGAAGAGAGTGCAGGCAGGGTGGAGTGGGTGGAGAAAGGTGGCAGGAGTGATTTGTGACTGAAGAATATCAGCAAGAGTGAAGGAGAAAGTTTACAAGACAGTAGTGAGACCAGCTATGTTGGACGGCTTAGAGACAGTGGCCCTAACAAAAAGACAGGAGGCAGAGCTGGAGGTAGCAGAGCTGAAGATGTTGAGATTCTCTTTGGGAGTGACAAGAATGGACAAGATTAGGAATGAACATATCAGAGGGACAGCTCAGGTGGGACAGTTTGGAGACAAAGTCAGAGAGGCGAGATTGAGATCGTTTGGACATGTGCAGAGGAGGGACCCAGGGTATATAGGGAGAAGGATGCTGAGGATGGAGCCACCAGGCAGAAGGAGAAGAGGGAGACCAAAGAGGAGGTTCATGGATGTGCTGAGAGAGGACATGCAGGTGGTTGGTGAGACAGAGGAAGATACAGAGGACAGGGTGAGATGGAAACGATTGATCTGCTGTGGCGACCCCTAACGGGAACAGCCGAAAGACAAAGAAGATTGAGTATGTCTGTGTATGTTTTGAGTATGTAAGGCGGATGTCATCTGCAGCCAAAATTTTGTGCAGCTCAAAAATCCTGGAAACAGAAAAACGTGCCTCTGCAGATAATTGCGGACGTGTGCGGGGGTCGGCCGACTCATACGAGCATGTTTCACGTATTTTGCGGATGTTAAGCAATTTTGTGCACAATCCATATGCAAATCCTTCTTAACGCCAGTGGGACCAGGCCCTTATTCATGTTAATTATTCCACACCTTGTTTGTCTTTAGTTGGGGGTCCATTGTCTTTCTGTGGATGGTCTAAGAGTTTTGTTTGTTCCTCTGTGTTGTGAGTACTGGGTTTTGAGTTTTCCCTCTGAGCTGCATTGTACTTTTTGTTAAGTTTGGTATCCTGTGTCCCTCATCATCTTTCCTCACAGAAGAGATGTATTTTTGTTAACTTTTGGATCCTGAGTCCCTCACTGTTTTCTCCCCACCACCTCTTTGCTTTTGTAAACTATTTTTGCTGTAAAAAATCACCTGGGTTTTTGTCAGAAGTTGAACTGAGTCTGCTTTTGCATTTGAAGTTCTACTTTCTTCCATTTTGAGTCCAGATCATAACACGAGCATCTTTATGTTTGAGCATGGTGTTTGTTATGGACAGTCCGTGACTATCACAGAAGTCCAATAACAAATGACCTTTCGGGTTTAGAGCGGGGAGGCCGTTCCTCCCAATCGCACCTCTCCAGGTTTCTCTGTCATTGCCCACATATGCGTTGAAGTCCCCCAGCAGAACAATGGAGTCCCCCACCAGAGCACCATACAGTACTCTATTCAGGGACTCCAAGAAGGCAGAATACTCCAAACTGCTGTTCGGTGCAACCCCTATCAAGGTCCAACCCCTATCAAGGTCCAACCCCTATCAAGCCGAGGCTATGCGTGGAGGTGTCACTCAGTGTCTTTATTATTTATTAATAACAATTGTTATTTATTAATAGGCTCTATGTTTAACCATTTCATTTGGATTTTCCCTTTTTTTCTCTGTGTTGCTGCAGCAGACTTGATGCAGACTCGACACCTGTAGATTTAGGACATTTTCTACCAAATACCCATCCTGACCGAACTCCACCTTTCATGGGAGATGGACATGAGTGGTCTTGAATTGGGAACCTTCTGCTTTGGAACCAAGTGTGATGTGGCCAGCAGGAGTCACTGTGCAGTTGAAGTTGGTAAACCTCATTCCACAACGCCAAAAGACACTCCCACGACAGATGCTGGAACCTGTGGTTTATAGACTTGTGGATCATAGACTCCTGGGTTATAGACTCTTGGGCTATAGACTTCAATTCAATTCAATCAATTTTTTTTTTATATAGCGCCAAATCACAACAAACAGTTGCCCCAAGGCGCTTTATATTGTAAGGCAAGACCATACAATAATTATGTAAAACCCCAACGGTCAAAACGACCCCCTGTGAGCAAGCACTTGGCTACAGTGGGAAGGAAAAAGTCCCTTTTAACAGGAAGAAACCTCCAGCAGAACCAGGCTCAGGGAGGGGCAGTCTTCTGCTGGGACTGGTTGGGGCTCAGGGAGAGAACCAGGAAAAAGACATGCTGTGGAGGGGAGCAGAGATTGATCACTAATGATTAAAAGCAGAGTGGTGCATACAGAGCAAAAAGAGAAAGAAACAGTGCATAATGGGAACCCCCCAGCAGTCTACGTCTATAGCAGCATAACTAAGGGATGGTTCAGGGTCACCTGATCCAGCCCTAACTATAAGCTTTAGCAAAAAGGAAAGTTTTAAGCCTAATCTTAAAAGTAGAGAGGGTGTCTGTCTCCCTGATCTGAATTGGGAGCTGGTTCCACAGGAGAGGAGCCTGAAAGCTGAAGGCTCTGCCTCCCATTCTACTCTTACAAACCCTAGGAACTACAAGTAAGCCTGCAGTCTGAGAGCGAAGCGCTCTATTGGGGTGATATGGTACTACGAGGTCCCTAAGATAAGATGGGACCTGATTATTCAAAACCTTATAAGTAAGAAGAAGAATTTTAAATTCTATTCTAGAATTAACAGGAAGCCAATGAAGAGAGGCCAATATGGGTGAGACATGCTCTCTCCTTCTAGTCCCCGTTAGTACTCTAGCTGCAGCATTTTGAATTAACTGAAGGCTTTTTAGGGAACGTTTAGGACAACCTGATAATAATGAATTACAATAGTCCAGCCTAGAGGAAATAAATGCATGAATTAGTTTTTCAGCATCACTCTGAGACAAGACCTTTCTGATTTTAGAGATATTGCGTAAATGCAAAAAAGCAGTCCTACATATTTGTTTAATATGCGCTTTGAATGACATATCCTGATCAAAAATGACTCCAAGATTTCTCACAGTATTACTAGAGGTCAGGGTAATGCCATCCAGAGTAAGGATCTGGTTAGACACCATGTTTCTAAGATTTGTGGGGCCAAGTACAATAACTTCAGTTTTATCTGAGTTTAAAAGCAGGAAATTAGAGGTCATCCATGTCTTTATGTCTGTAAGACAATCCTGCAGTTTAGCTAATTGGTGTGTGTCCTCTGGCTTCATGGATAGATAAAGCTGGGTATCATCTGCGTAACAATGAAAATTTAAGCAATACTGTCTAATAATACTGCCTAAGGGAAGCATGTATAAAGTGAATAAAATTGGTCCTAGCACAGAACCTTGTGGAACTCCATAATTAACTTTAGTCTGTGAAAAACCACCGCAGCGCAGTGCCTTTAATACCTATGGCATGTTCTAATCTCTGTAATAAAATTTTATGGTCAGCAGTATCAAAAGCAGCACTGAGGTCTAACAGAACAAGCACAGAGATGAGTCCACTGTCCGAGGCCATAAGAAGATCATTTGTAACCTTCACTACTTGTAACCTTACTTGTGGGTAATAGGCTCGTGGGTCATAGACTTGTGATTTTTAGACTCGTGGTTTATAAACTTGTGGGTTATAGACTTGTGAATTTTTGACTTGTGGGTTATGGACTTGTATGTTATAGACTCGTATGTTAGAGACTTGTGGGTTATAGAGATGTGATTTTTAGACTTGTAGGTTATAGACTCATGGGTTATAGAGGTGTTGTTTATAGACTTGTGAGTTATAGACTCGTAGGTTAGAGACAGTGGTGGGTACAGCTAACCAAAAAGTTAGCTTTCCTAACAGTTAATCCGCTAACTGAAAAGTTATCTTTTATAAATCTAAACTGATAAACCCCTAAAAAAAATGTAGTGGAAGTTACAGATAAACGCTAACCCGAAAACCTTCAGTACTGATTTTAGTAAACTAGCAGCTACTGACACAACAACAAGCCGGCACTTAATTTAATTTAATTAGCTTATAATGCGCCAAATCACAGCAAAAGCCGTCTCAAGGCACCTTACATAAAACAAGTCAACATAAAATTGAATAAATAATTAAAAATGAATAAAAAAAAATTCAAATACATAAATAAAAACAGAAGTAAAAGAATAAAACAAATAAAAATAAAAACTGTCCATAAGAAAGAGAAAAAAAAATAGGTTTTGAGTCTTGACTTAAAAATGTCCACGGACTCAGACTACCTCACGGTCACAGGAAGACTGTTCCACAGGGTGGGTGCATGATATGAAAAGGCTCTTTCACCTGCTGACTTCTTCTTCACCCTGGGAACACAGAGAAGTCCGGCATCCTGCGACCGCAAAGCCCGGGCCGGCACTTAGAGTTCCACCAGATCATCCAAATAAGATGGCGCCAGTCCATGAACAACCTTATAAGTCAATAGCAAAACCTTAAAATCTGCTCTCACAGAGACAGGGAGCCAGTGCAAAGATGCCAAAATGGGTGTGATATGTTCAGACCTTCTGCTATGTGTCAGAAGTCTGGCGGCAGTGTTCTGAACCAGCTGAAGACCCCTAATGCTGGACTGTGGTAACCCTGAAAATAGAACATTACAATAATCTAGTCTAGAAGAAACAAAAGCATGAATCAGGGTCTCAGCATCAGCCATGGACAGGATGGGGCGGATCCTCGCTATATTTCTCAGATGGAAAAAAGCAGTCCTAGTAACATCCCTGATGTGGAGGTCAAAAGACGATGTGGGATCAAAAATTACCCCAAGCTTCCTCATTTTGTCTGTATGATGAATGACACACGAACCCAGGCTGAGCGCCAGCTGGTCAAACTGATGCAGATGTCTCGCTGGACCAAGAACCATCATTTCAGTTTTATCAAAGTTTAAAAGTAGGAAGTTACTAGACATCCAACTTCTCACTGATAGAAGACAGTCCTCCAGGGATATTATGGGAGTGAGATTTCCTGCAGTTATCGGCATGTACAACTGAGTATCATCAGCATAACAATGAAAGGCAATTCAAAAACTCTGCAGTATACACCCAAGGGGTGCCACATACAGGGAGAAAAGCAAGGGGCCTAAAACAGATCCCTGTGGAACCCCAAATCTCATGTCATCAAGGTCAGAGGTAGTGCCATTATACAAGACACATTGAGAACGACTGGACAGATATGACGTCAACCAGGCAAGGGCACTTCAACCAATCCCAAAAAAATTCTCCAACCTATTGAGCAAAATATGATGATCCACGGTATCAAAGGCAGCACTGAGATCTAACAACACCAAAACCATAGTGTTGTCTGAGTCCATTGCTCGCAGAAGATCATTCACTACTTTAGTGAGCGCTGTCTCTGTAGAATGATATTTCCTAAAAGCAGACTGCAGCGGCTCAAAAAGATCATTCTCAGTGAGGTGGTCTATGAGCTGCCGTGAGACCACCTTTTCTAAAATTTTGGAACAGAGTGATAGATTTGATATCGGCCTGTAATTTTTTAATACACTAGGGTCAAGATTAGATTTCTTAAGTAATGGTTTAATCACTGCTGATTTAAAACATTTTGGAACAGATCCAGAGGTTAATGACAGATTAATAATTTCCAGCACAGTCGGCCCAAGAGTGGGCCAACTTTGTTGGTATGGGATCAAATAAACAGGTTGCGCTTTTTGTAGATGCCATAAGTTTCGTCAGCACACCCAATGAAATACTATTAAATTCTGTGAATCTAGGTAACACCTCAATGGTAGCGCCTACCTCCATAGCAGGTTTTAATGGCTGGGCCGAGGCGTGCTGAGATATGCTCAGCCTAATATCTTCTGTTTTCTTCTCAAAATAATCCAAGAAATCCTGTGCTGAAAAGGGAGAACGACTAACAGGTGGCTGCCCATGAATAAGAAATGCGACCCTGTCAAACAAAAACTTTGAGTTATGTTTGTTTTTACTGATCAAATCAGAGTAATAGGTCCGCTTCGTGGCCAGTAGTGCATGATTATGATCTAAAATAGCATCCCGCCACACAAGGCAGAACACCTCTAATTTGGAACAACGCCATTTCCGTTCCATTTCCGTTCCAAACCTCTAGCCTTCTGCCTGAGGTCACGCAAATAATCATTGAACCAAGGTGACTGTACCTTAGGAGGGCATGACCTTAAAAGAGGAGGCGCAATCTTGTCAAGTGTAGTTTTAAGCGTTAAATTTAGACTATCCGCGAGGCTGTCCACTGATTTAGCATTCTCCACATTCAAAGCTAAAATATCAGGTAGTCTGGCCTCAAGTTCAGTCATAGTTGAGGGTTTAATACGACGTCACAGTTGTAGACAAGGTTGTTGTTCCACTAAACGTGGCAACATAAATGTAAACCTGATAAGTGAATGGTCAGAGACTATAGATGTGAGAGGCAAAATGTCAATATTTGTGACAGCAAACCCACGTGCAAGAACCAGATCCAGGGTATTTCCACTAATGTGTGTTGGGTCCTGAATGCATTGCTGGAATCCTAATGCATCCACAATTTGCATAAATGATTTGCTAAGAGGATCAGAGGGCTTATTTATATGAATGTTAAAGTCACCAATAATCAAAATGTTATCTGCACAAGTTGACAAACTAGAGATGAATGCACCAAATTCATCTAAGAAGTCAGAATATGGGCCAGGGGGCCTACAAACAGTGACAAAATAACATCAACTCCAGCTTTATGACCCTGACAGTATTTAGCATCACGGGCATAACGGAGAGTCAGATGCTCAAAGGAATTATATTTGTGACCCCCAACAGCTAATAAAGAAAACCTAGATTTGTAAATAAAAGCCACACCCCCGCCTTGCTTCACACCACGAGACAGGTGACTAAATGTGTACGCTGGTGGGCAGGCCTCATTCAGAGGAAGGAGAGTTGTGGGTTTGAGCCAG
Source organism: Thalassophryne amazonica (assembly GCF_902500255.1). NCBI lineage: Eukaryota > Metazoa > Chordata > Actinopteri > Batrachoidiformes > Batrachoididae > Thalassophryne > Thalassophryne amazonica. Next base: position 162,079 of record NW_022986264.1, read on the forward strand.
GTTTCACACAAGCCAATCATATCTAAATGATGATCCATGATTAAATCATTAATCAACAATGATTTCGAGGACAGTGATCTGATGTTTAGGAGACCCAGGGTAAGGACCTCAGTGGGGATGACAGTCTCACTGTTCGGAACCCGGCGAAGCAAGCCCAGGTTCCGAGAGCTCCACTGGCGCACGTCAATCCGGCGAAGATGTGGACGTCCGGGCCGACAGTCCTCAGAGCCAACCAGCGACACCACACAGGCTTTAACCGGATCCACAAGGCACCAGGGCAGCACAGATCCTGCCAGAATTCTGTGCACAGCTGGTCCGGAAGCCAAACAGAGCTTCAGCTTCACCAGACGTCCACTTCGTCTCCCGCGGCGTCAACTGCGCTTTTGGCCAAAAGGCAGCGCAGGAGCACGCCACAGAAAAGCCGGCACCTCCGATAAAAATGGGGGCGGAAAGTTCTGTCCACCCGCCGATAACCACACCGTACCTCGAACCGGGGGCTGGAGATCCAGCAGAGTTTGGCGATCATACACCCGCAGTGCCTCTGACTCAAAAACAGCATAAATTAAAAACAATAAAATAACAAACAGACTGGAGAGCAGCAGACGAGCAGCAAGACACAACGGCACCATTTTGGCACTCCCTCCGACTAACAGGTGCTTCTGTGTCAGATTAGCTTTCTGTCAGCAAAAGAGACCTGGTGACTGAGGACGAGGAGGAAAAATAAAGACAATTTCTCTTTACACCATAATGACTCAGCGGCATATCACACAAGTCATCAACAGGCACACAGTTTTAACTTATGGTTAAACTTTTTAACCAAACTAATTCCAGACAAGTTATGGTAACACTTTACTTGAAGGTCCGATCATAATTGTGACATGACACAGTCATAAATGTGTCATAAATATTATGTCAATGTTATGTTTATGACTGCTGTCATAAAGTGTCATTCGGTTTTTGTCATGACAAGTTGACATTAAATTGATTTGTGATGTCCTTATTATGACAACTTGACAATCAAAGTGACATTACCAGAAAATGTCTTTGTCATGACATACTGTAGATAGAGCTCTACAGGGAGGGTAACATTAGGATTTTACAGCAGGCCACGGAGCAGGTGATTAGAGACCCTGCAAGGCTTATGACAAATGTGGGTGTGGAATCCATTAGCTTAGTGGGGAAATTAGTGCAGAAAATAATAATAATAGTGCAGAAAATAATAATAATAATAATAATAATAATAATAATAATAATAATAATAATAATAATAATAATAATAATAATAATAATGGAACCACACCAAACCAAACAGTTAAACTGTCAACACCACTAAGGTCCTTAGTCTGGGTCTTATTAACATCTACACTTTACTAACTCTGTGGCTGAATGTTTGTTGTTTGTATTTGTTTTATTGTTTTCTGTACTGTTTTTAAGCAACATGTACTCGTAGCATTGTGCCCAGGACAAATTTCCCTTCGGAGACAATAAAGTTTTTTCTATTCTATTCTATTCTATTCCATTCTATTCTATTCTGTTCTATTCTATTCCAAGAGCACTACCCTCAAAATCATTGTTGATTAATGATCTAATTATTGATCATCACTTAGATATGATTGGGTTATGTGAAACCTGGCTTAAACCTACAGCAGTTCTCCCCTTAAATGAGGCCTGCCCACCAGCATATACATTTAGTCACGTTCCTCATCATGCAAAGCAAGGTGGGGGTGTTGCTCTTATTTATAGATCTAGATTTAGCTTATTATCTGTTGGGGGTCACAAATAGAACTCATTTGAGCATCTGATTCTCTGCTCAGGATATTATGCATTGCCAAGGTCAGAAGAATACAAAAATCAGCTGTATTACTTTGTCACTGTATATAGGCTCCTGGCCCATATTCAAAATTCTTAGATGAATTTGGGGCGTTCATCTCTAACTTGTCAGCTGGTGCAGATAACATTCTGATCATTGGTGACTTTAACATTCATATAAATAAGCCTTCTGTTCCCTTCTGCAAATCATTTATGAAAATTGTGGATGCATTAGGATTTCAGCAATGCATTCGGGACTTGACGCACATTAATGGAAATACCCTGGATTTGGTTCTCACATGTGGTATTACTGTCACGAATATTGACATCATGCCTCTTACATCAGTGGTCTCTGATCACTCACTTATTAAGTTTACAGTTTCACTGCCATGATTAGTGGAAAAACAACCTTATATATCACTATGGAGATGCATCAACTCAACTATGACTGAGGTCTAGAACGGAAATGGCATAGTTCAAAATTTCACCTTGCGTGGTGTGATGCTATCTTAGACTATAAGCATGCATTAACTGGCTACAAAGTGAACCTACTACTCTGATTTGATCAACAAAAACAAGCATAACTCAAAGTTCTTGTTCAACACGGTGGCAACACTTAGTCATGGACAACCACCTGTAGTTCACTCTCCTTTTACAGCACAAGATTTCCTGGATTACTTTGAGAAGAAAATAGAAGACATCAGGTTAAACATATCCCAGCATGCCTTAACCCAGCCACTACACCCTGCTATTGAGGTGGGCACCACTACTGAGGTATTACCTAGATTTACAAAATTTGATAGTATCACTCTAGGAATGCTGACAAAACTCGTAATGTCACCAAAAAGCACAACCTGTTTATTTGATCCTATACCAACAAAACTGTTTAAGGACCTGTGGTCCACTCTTGGACCAACTGTGCTGGAAATGATTAATCTCTCATTAACTTCTGGATCTGTTCCAAAATGTTTCAAATCTGCAGTGATTAAACCATTACTTAAGAAACCTAATCTTGACCTTAGTGTATTGAAAAACTATCGGCCGATATCAAATCTATCATTTTGCTCTAAAATTCTGGAAAAAGTGGCGTCACGGCAGCTCGTAGACTATCTTACTGAGAATAATCTCTTTGAGCCACTGCAGTCTGCTTTTAGAAAATATCATTCCACAGAGACGGCTCTCACTAAAGTGGTGAATGATCTTCTGCTTACAATGAATTCGGACACCACTACGGTTCTGGTGCTGTTAGATCTCAGTGCTGCATTGGATATTGTGGATCATCATATTTTACTATTTCATATTTTACTTTTTCATATTTTATTTTATTTATGGTTGACGTCATACTTGACCAGTCGTTCTCACTGTGTTTTGTACAGTAACTGTACCTCTAACCTTAGTGACATGAAATTTGGGGTTCCACAGGGGTCGGTCTTAGGCCACTTGCTTTTCTCCCTTTATATAGCACCCCTGGGCACATATTGCAGTGTTTTGGGATTACCTTTCACTGCTATACTGATGATACTCAGTTATGCATGTCAATAACTGCTGGTAATCTTATTCACATAAAATTCTTAGAAGATTGCCTTGCATCAGTGAGAAGCTGGATGTCTAGAAACTTCCTACTTTTAAACTCTGATAAGACTGAAATGATGGTTCTTGGTCCAGTGACACATCGGCATCAATTTGGTCACTTAACGGTCAGCCTAGGCTCGTGTGTCGTACATCACACTGACAAAGTGATGAACCTTGGGGTAATTTTTGATCCTACATTGTCCTTTGACCTCCACATTAGAAATATTATGAAGTCTGCTTTCTTCCACCTGCAAAATATAGTGAAGATTTGTCCCATCCTGTCTATGGCTGATAAGACACTAATCCATGCGTTTATCGCTTCTCGATTGGACCACTGCGATTTTCTATTTTCTGGTTTCCTGCAGTTCAGCATTGGAGCTCTCCAATTGGTTCAAAATGTTGTGTGTGCAATTGTGAGCCTGTGTGTGTGTGTGTATATATATATAAGCCTGTGTGTGAGCATGTATGTGTGTGTGTGTGTGTGTGTGTGTGTAAGACCGCGTGTGTGAGTGTGCGTTTGTGAGCCTGTGTGTGTGCGCGCACGTGCGTGTGTGTTCCTCTATGTGTGTGCGTATGAGAGCTTGTGTGTGTGTGTGTGTGTGTGTGTTGTGTGTGTGTGTGTGTGTGTGTGTGTATGAGTGCGTGTGTGAGCACGAGTGTGAGCCTGTGTGAGCCTCTGCATGCATGGGTGAGCCTCTGTGTGTGTGTGTGTGTGTGTGTGTGTGTGTGTGTGTGTGTGTGTGTGTGTGTGTGTGTGTGTGTGTGTGTGTGTGACCGCGTGTGTGTGTGCGTGTGTGAGCCTGTGTGTGTGTGTGTGTGTGTGCGTGCACGTGCATATGTGTTCCTCTATGTGTATGCGTATGAGAGCTTGTGTGTGTGTGTGTGTGTGAGCCTCTGTGTGTGTGTGTGTGTGTGTGTATATGAGTGCGTGTGTGCGCACAAGTGTGAGCCTGTGTGAGCCTCTGCATGCATGGGTGAGCCTCTGTGTGTGTGTGTGTGTGTGTGTGTGTGTGTGTGTGTGTGTGTGTGTGTGTGTGTGTGTGTGTGTGTGTGTGTGCGTGTGTATCAACGAGTGTGTGTGCGGATGTGTGAGCATGTGTGTGAGCCTCTGCATATGTATGTGAGCCTCTGTGTGTGTGTGAGACCCTCTGTGGGTGTGTGTGTGCGTGTGTGTATGGGCCTGTGTGTGACCATGTATGTGTGTGTGTGTGTGATTGTGAGTCTGTGTGTGTATGAGCCTGTTGTGAGCGTGTATGTGTGTGTGCGAATGTGAGCATCTGTCTGTGTGAGCCTTTGTGTGTGCAATTGTGAGCCTGTGTTTGTGTATGAGCATGTATATGTGTGTGTGTGTGTGTGTGTGTGTGTGTGTGTGTGTGTGTGTGTGTGTGTGTGTGTGTGTGTGATAGCCTCTGTGTGTGTGTGTGTGTGTGTGTGTATGTGTGGGTGTGTGTGCATGTGTGAGCCTGTGTGTATGAGCCTTGGTGTGTGTGTGTATGAGAGCTTCAGTGAGTGTGTGTGTTAGCCTCTGTGTGTGTGTATGAGCGTGTGTGTGAGCGTGCGTGTGTGTGCGTGTGTGAGCCTGTGTGTGTGTGTGTGTGTGTGTGTGTGTGTGTGTGTGTGTGTGTGTGTGTGAACCTCTGTGTGTGTGTATGACAGCTTGTGTGAGTGTGTGTGTGAGCCTTTGTGTGTATATGTGTGTATGATCCTCTGTGAGCATTTAATCTATTATTAGACTCAGTTGGCTTCACTCAAAATGTAAATGAGTCCACCCACCACTTTAATCATACCTTAGATCTTGTTCTGACTTATGGTATGGAAATTGAAGACTTAACAGTATTCCCTGAAAACTCCCTTCTGTCTGATCATTTCTTAATAACATTTACATTTACTCTGATGGACTACCCAGCAGTGGGGAATAAGTTTCATTACAGTAGAAGTCTTTCGGAAAGCGCTGTAACTAGGTTTAAGGATATGATTCCTTCTTTGTTATGTTCTCCAATGCAATATACCAACACAGTGCAGAGCAGCTACCTAAACTCTGTGAGTGAAATAGATTATCTCGTCAATAGTTTTACATCCTCATTGAGCACAACTTTGGATGCTGTAGCTCCTCTGAAAAAGAGAGCCTTAAATCAGAAGTGCCTGACTCCGTGGTATAACTCACAAACTTGCAGCTTAAAGCAGATAACCCGTAAGTTGGAGAGGCAATGGCGTCTCACTAATTTAGAAGATCTTCACTTAGCCTGGAAAAAGAGTCTGTTGCTCTATAAAAAAAGCTCTCCGTAAAGCTAGGACATCTTACTACTCATCACTAATTGAAGAAAATAAGAACAACCCTAGGTTTCTTTTCACCACTGTAGCCAGGCTGACAAAGAGTCAGAGCTCTATTGAGCCGAGTATTCCATTAACTTTAACTAGTAATGACTTCATGACTTTCTTTGCTAATAAAATTTTAACTGTTGGAGAATAAATTACTTATAACCATCCCAAAGACATATCGTTATCTTTGGCTGCTTTCAGTAATGCTGGTATTTGGTTAGACTCTTTCTCTCCGATTGTTCTGTCTGAGTTATTTTCATTAGTTACTTCCTCCAAACCATCAACATGTCTATTAGACCCCATTCCTACCAGGCTGCTCAAGGAAGCCCTACCATTAATTAATGCTTCGATCTTAAATATGATCAGTCTATCTTTATTAGTTGGCTATGTACCACAGGCTTTTAAGGTGGCAGTAATTAAACCATTACTTAAAAAGCCATCACTTGACCCAGCTATCTTAGCTAATTATAGGCCAATCGCCAACCTTCCTTTTCTCTCAAAAATTCTTGAAAGGGTAGTTGTAAAACAGCTAACTGATCATCTGCAGAGGAATTGTTGGGGAAAGTGTAATGCACGGACCCACAACAGGGGGCGCAAATGAACAGTCAGTGGATAATCCAATAAATACAATTTACTGCGGCAAATGTGCACAACAGGTCGAATATTGCTTTTAGACAGTCGATCACAAAATACAATAAGTGACGTGTGGGCAGGCCCAAGGGTAGGAGACGCCTATCCAGAGAAGAGCCGGGGCCCACAAGGTTCTGCCGCCAACGAAGACCTGCAGTATACTGAAACCGCCAAGTCCTGAGTCCCCAGGTGGCTTCTGCTTCCAGCTGTCAGATCTGGTACTGCTGGCAGGAACAAAAACAGGTTAAGGGTGGGTGTGTGGACACCCAGTAAGCAGTCAGCAACACAGGTGGGAATTACACCTCCACCTCCGCAATTACGAACACAGAGTCTCTACAGATCTGATACAAACACTTGTCTGCACGGATCGGGAAGGGTGCGGCTTATCACCCTGTCGTCCACGACCAGCTCAGCCTCCCGCTGACACAAGCTACCAGGAACTCCTGTAGAGGATTAGACAACAAATACGTGTGATTAAGGCTGAGGAATTACCTGTGTGGTAAACTGATATCTCGGCAGAAATGTGGTGTCTCCTCCAGGCTTTTATGGTGTAGTGATGATGATTGCTGACAGCTGGCAGTCCTGGCTCCTGGGTGGTAACTGCGCCCTCTGGTGCCTGAAACCCGACTACAAGCAGGGCGCCCTCTGGTGTTGGCCAGCAGTACCTCCTCTTCGGGCGGCCCACACAACATAACCCCCCTCAACGGGCGCCTCCTGGTGCCCGACCAGGCTTGTCGGGGTGTCGCTGGTAGAACTCGGCCAGGGGGGCCGGATCCAGGATGAAGCTCCTCTTCACCCAGGAGCGTTCTTCAGGTCCATAACCCTCCCAGTGCACCAGGTACTGGAGACCCCGACCCCTCCGGCGAACATCCAGGACTGTCCGCGGCTGGAGGAGTCCCTTCTCTGGTTGGTGGACTGCCTTGCCCCTGGCACAGGTGGTACAGGCCCGGACATACTCCCGGACGTCGGCTTCCAAAGACGCCCACCAGAACCGCTGCCGGACAACTGCCACGGTCCTTCGCACCCCTGGATGGCAGGTGAGCTTAGAACCGTGACAGAAGTCCAAAACTGCAGTCCTAGCATCTGGTGGGACGTACAAACGGTTAGGTGGTCCACCGCAGGGGTCCGGGTGATGTGTCAGGGCCTCCCTGATGATGTTCTCCATGTCCCACATCAGTGTGGCGACGATAGTGGACTCCAGGATGATGTTTACAGGTGGATCCGACAGCTCCGTTTTGACTTCTTCTTCATGAACCCGGGACAGTGCATCTGACCGCTGGTTCTTGGTCCCGGGGCGATAGGTGATCCTGAAGTCAAAACGTCCAAAAAAGAGAGACCAACGGGCTTGCCTGGGGTTCAGACTCTTAGCAGTCCGAATATACTCCAGGTTCCGATGGTCGGTGAAAACCGTGAATGGAACCACAGCTCCCTCCAGCAAGTGTCTCCACTCCTCCGGGGCCTCCTTCACCGCCAGGAGCTCCTGATTGCCGACGTCATAATTCCGCTCTGCTGGGGTCAACCTGCAGGAGAAATAGGCACAGGGGTGGAGAACCTTATCGGTCTCCCCGCTCTGGGACAGCACGGCTCCTATCCCTGAGTCAGAGGCATCAACTTCCACAACAAACTGGCGGCTAGGATCAGGCTGCACCAGAACTGGCGCAGTAGAGAACCGACATTTCAACTCCCTAAATGCGGCTTCGCACCGATCCGACCAGGTGAAGGGAACTTTTGGGGAGGTCAGGGCTGTAAGGGGACCAACAACCTGACTATAGCCCTTGATAAACCTCTGATAGAAATTAGCGAAGCCGAGAAACTGGTGCAGCTTCCTACGGCTTGCCGGTTGGGGCCAATCTCTCACCGCCGCTACCTTGGCCGGATCAGGGGCGACGGAGTTGGAGGAGATTATGAACCCCAGGAAGGACAAAGAAGTACGGTGGAACTCACACTTCTTGCCCTTCACAAACAGCCGGTTCTCCAACAACCGCTGCAGGACCTGACGTACATGCTTAACATGGGTCTCAGGATCCGGGGAGAAGATGAGGATATCGTCTAGATATACGAAGACGAACCGATGCAGGAAGTCCCGCAAGACGTCATTTACCAATGCTTGGAACATCGCGGGGGCGTTAGTGAGGCCGAACAGCATGACCAGGTACTCAAAGTGACCTAATGGGGTGTTAAATGCCGTCTTCCATTCGTCTCCCTTCCGGATCCGAACCAGGTGATACGCATTCCTAAGATCCAATTTCGTAAATATTTTTGGCTCCATGCAGGGGCGTGAACACTGAATCTAATAGGGGCAACGGGTATCGGTTGCGAACCGTGATCTCGTTCAGCCCTCTAAAATCAATGTATGGACGGAGTCCACCGTCCTTCTTGCCCACAAAAAAGAAACCAGCACCTAACAGGGAGGAAGAGTTCCGAATCAACCCGGCAGCTAAAGAGTCCCGGATGTAGGTCTCCATCGATTCTCGCTCGGGGCGTGAGAGGTTGTACAGTTTGCTGGATGGATACTCAGCACCCGGGATCAAATCAATGGCACAATCATACGGTCGATGCAGGGGAAGCGTGAGTTCCAGATCTTTGCTGAAAACGTCAGCAAGATCGTGGTACTCAACTGGCACCGCCGTGAGATTGGGAGGGACTCGAACCTCCTCTTTAGCAGTCACACCGGGTGGGACTGAGGATCTTAAACACTCCCGGTGGCAGGTTTCGCTCCATTGAGCCACAACCCCAGACGGCCAATCGATTCGGGGATTGTGCTTACTAATCCATGGATAGCCCAAAATAACTCTAGAGGTAGAAGGTGTTACAAAAAACACAATCTCCTCCCTGTGATTTCCAGACACAACCAGTGTTAAGGGCTGTGTCTGGTGTGTGATTAGTGGAAGAAGGGTGCCATCTAGTGCCCGTACCCTCACTGGTGAAGGAAGGGCCACTAGAGGGAGCCCTACTTCTTTAGCCCATCTGCTATCTATCAGATTCCCTTCTGACCCCGTGTCGATTAGTGCTGGGGCTTGAAGGGTTAAATCCCCACAGAGGATCACAACTGGGATTCGTGCGGATTTTCGTGCATTACCCGCGTGTGTGTTATGGCCCACCCTTAGCCCAGTCTCTAAGGGCGAGCGTTGGTGTTTAACCGCTTGGGGCATTGTTTCTGCAAATGCTTGTTAGAGCTGCAGAAAAAGCACTCTCTGCAGGCCAGCCTCCTCTGTCTGTTTTCTAATTTTATTTTGGCCCTGTTCGTGTCCATAGCTTCGTCAGCAGGGGGAGCTGTCGTCACATGGAGCACTGTGGCTCTGGAGCGTGGGGAAGGCAGGGCTGCTTTGGACCAGGAAGGGAGAGGGGTGGCGCGTGCCCAGGCACGTCCTTTGTCTCGCTCCCGTCGACGTTCTTCCAATCGGTTGTCTAGACGCATGACTAAATCAGTAAGCCTGTCTAAATCCCGCGGCTCATCTCTACCCACCAGGTGCTCCTTCAGGACCGAAGACAGTCCATTTACGAAGGCGGCGTGGAGTGCTACCGTATTCCAGCCAGCCCTCGCGGCCGCGACACGGAAGTCGACTGCATACTCTGCAGCGCTCCGACGCCCCTGTCGAATGGACAGCAGCAGAGTGGAAGCAGATTCGCCTCGATTAGGGTGATCAGACACTTGTCTGAATTCCCGTACTGAACCCAGTGTAAGTTGTTAGGAGCCGTGAATTCTGCTCCCAAAGCGCCATAGCCCAGGCGCGTGCCTCACCTCGAAGCAAACTGACAACATAAGCCACCCTGCTGGAGTCTGACGCGTACATTGGAAAAGGTTTTGATTATTGGTGATTTTAATTTACACATTGATGATGACACTTCCAGCCCAGCTTTTAATGAGGCTTTTAATCAGGCCCCACCCACACTAAAGGTCACACCTTGGATTTAGTTTTTGCATTGGGCTTGCATATTGCCAGTGTGTGTGTGGAGGATGTTTTTCTGAGTGACCATTGCTGTGTTTTCTTTGATAGCCCCACCTGAGCCTAGATCAGTACTTACTAGGGTGGAGAGGAGGATTATCACAGACGCAGTCGCTATGCAGTTCTGTGATAAATTTGACCCTTTACGTTTTAGTGAATTTACTGAAATTGATGGCTTTATGCACTGTTTTAACAGCCATTGTGCTATTATTTTGGATCAGATAGCACCACTTAAAGCTAATAAGGTTTCCCATGGCCGATTCTGTCCTTGGATCAATGATGTGATTATGAATCAAAGGAGATCATGTCGCCAGATTGAACGTTTATGGAAATCAACAAAATTGGAGGTCCACAGGCTACATTTAAGAGATCTAATATCCTCCTTAAATAAGATGTTAGAGGAGGCCAGGGAAAGCTATTTTTATTGGCTGATTGCCTCAAATAAGAGAAATCCCAAAGTGCTCTTTGACACAATCAGCTCTATTGTGTCACCTGCTGCTGCTGTAACTCCTGTTCTTCCTAAAACAAGTAGTGACGAGTTCCTTAATTTCTTCATTGACAAAGTCAGAGTCATAAAAGATAGTTTGCTGCTCTCATTGCCCTCTTGTTGTGATTCCCGGTATTTGGGACCTCCCACTCAATGCTGGACCTCTTTTAAGCTTGTTACAATTGAGGACATTCTATCTGTCATCAACATTATGAAACCAACCTCTGGTATTTTAGATGTAGTTCCTTTTAGATTGTTTATGAATGTTTTTGACTCTGTTGGGCCTTGTATTGTTAAAATTTTCAATATGTCTTTGTCGACTGGTGTGTTTCCTTGTTCTTTTAAACAAGCTGTTGTGGAACCACGGCTAAAGAAAGCAGGATTGGACTCTATGGAACTGAAGAACTTTAGGCCAATATCAAAGACCCCCTTTTTGGCTAAAGTCTTGGAAAAGGTGGTCTGTGTCCAACTTAAATCATTTTTGCAGACTAACAGCATCTATGACACATTTCAGTCCGGGTACCGTGAGTTTCATTCCACTGAAACTGCCCTGTTGAAGGTGACTAGTGACATTATGATGGCCGCTGATAGTGGTAAATGTTCTGTGCTGGTTTTATTGGATCTGTCATCTGCATTCGATACCGTTGACCATGGCATTTTGATTAATAGATTGCGGGATACGGTTGGCATGTCAGGTCCTGTATTGGAGTGGTTTAGCTCTTACTTGGTTGGTAGAACTTTTAGTGTTTCTGTGAACAATGTGATGTCTGAATCTGCTGATCTTTTGTGGGGTGTCCCGCAGGGCTCAGTCCTGGGTCCGATTTTGTTCCTGCTGTATATCCTTCCTCTTGGTAAGCTGATCCAGCAGTTCTGCGATGTGTCCTACCATTTGTATGCCGATGACTTGCAGCTGTACTGTTCTTTTAAGACAACTGAAGCACAGAAAATTTGTTCTCTCATTAGTTGTCTCACTAAAATTACAGAATGGCTTACTGAAAACAGCCTGCAGTTGAATTCTAATAAGACTGAGACATTGATTGTAGCTCCAGATAGTGCTATGTCTGTCATTAAGAATCACCTTGGTAATCTGAGCAGCTCTGTTAAAGGCACCCTGCGTAACCTGGGTGTCATTTTGGATGGAGGGATGTCTTTGGAACATCACACTAGGCAGCTCGTTAAGAACTGTTTTTTCCAAATTCGAAACATTTCCAAATTACGCAAATTGGTGGCTTTTAATGAGCTAGAGATGATTGTGCATGCATTTGTTTCTTCACGACTTGATTATTGTAACAGTCTCTTTACATGCCTCAATAAGAAAGAGCTGGCCCGCCTGCAGGTAGTGCAAAATTCTGCTGCACGACTTCTTACCTGCACCCACAGGAGAATACATATTACTCCTGTCCTCAAGTCCTTACATTGGCTCCCTGTTTTTTACAGGATAAATTACAAAATCCTCGTGCTGACCTTTAGAGCTCTACATGGGCAGGCACCGGAATACATTAAGGACCTGATCCAGCCTTATGTTTCCAGCAGGAGTTTGAGGTCTTCCAATCAGAACCTGCTGATGGTTCCCCAAACTTGTTTTAAAACTCGAGGGGACAGATCTTTTAAAGCTGTGGCACCTCGCCTCTGGAATGAGCTTCCCTGTTCTCTTCGCTCACTAGACTCTGTGGATGTTTTTAGACAGCAACTAAAGACACATTTTTTTAAACTGGCATTTTAGTGTCAATTTATTTTATTGTTCTATATTTGTATGTGTTGTTTTTATTGTCTATTTATATCGTGTGAAGCACTTTATGACCTTGGTCTGTGAAAAGTAGGAGACGCCTATCCAGAGAAGAGCCGGGGCCCACAAGGTTCCGCCGCCAACAAAGACCTGCAGTATACTGAAGCCGCCAAGTCCCGAGTCCTTAGGTGGCCTCTGCTTCCAGCTGTCAGATCCGGTACTGCTGGCAGGAACAAAAACAGGTTAAGGGTGGGTGTGTGGACACCCAGTAAGCAGTCAGCAACACAGGTGGGAATTACACCTCAACCTCCGCAATTACGAACACAGAGTCTCTACAGATCTGATACAAACACTTGTCTGCACGATCGGGAAGGGTGCGGCTTATCACCCTGTCGTCCACGACCAGCTCAGCCTCCCACTGACACAAGCTAC
>NW_022986264.1:179678-224678 GCF_902500255.1 Thalassophryne amazonica
TTTCTAGAAATCTGGCGAATTGTCTTAAATCCTCCAAACCGTGACTATCCAGGGTTGGGACCAGGAAGCAGAGTTGTAGTCTTACACACCTCTCTGCAGCTTCTCTCCCCCTGCCATCCCCTCATTACCCATCCCCTTAGAGACGGTGCCTGCTCCCAGACTACCAATAACCAGCAAAAATCTATTTAAGCATAAAAATTCAAAAAGAAAAAATAATATAGCACCTTCAACTGCACCACAGACTAAAACAGTTAAATGTGGTCTATTAAACATTAGGTCTCTCTCTTCTAAGTCCCTGTTGGTAAATGATATAATAATTGATCAACATATTGATTTATTCTGCCTTACAGAAACCTGGTTACAGCAGGATGAATATGTTAGTTTAAATGAGTCAACACCCCAGAGTCACACTAACTGTCAGAATGCTCGTAGCACGGGCCGGGGCGGAGGATTAGCAGCAATCTTCCATTCCAGCTTATTAATTAATCAAAAACCCAGACAGAGCTTTAATTCATTTGAAAGCTTGACTCTTAGTCTTGTCCATCCAATTGGAAGTCCCAAAAAACAGTTTTATTTGTTATTATCTATCGTCCACCTGGTCGTTACTGTGAGTTTCTCTGTGAATTTTCAGACCTTTTGTCTGACTTAGTGCTTAGCTCAGATAAGATAATTATAGTGGGCGATTTTAACATCCACACAGATGCTGAGAATGACAGCCTCAACACTGCATTTAATCTATTATTAGACTCTATTGGCTTTGCTCAAAAAGTAAATGAGTCCACCCACCACTTTAATCATATCTTAGATCTTGTTCTGACTTATGGTATGGAAATAGAAGACTTAACAGTATTCCCTGAAAACTCCCTTCTGTCTGATCATTTCTTAATAACATTTACATTTACTCTGATGGACTACCCAGCAGTGGGGAATAAGTTTCATTACACTAGAAGTCTTTCAGAAAGCGCTGTAACTAGGTTTAAGGATATGATTCCTTCTTTATGTTCTCTAATGCCATATACCAACACAGTGCAGAGTAGCTACCTAAACTCTGTAAGTGAGATAGAGTATCTCGTCAATAGTTTTACATCCTCATTGAAGACAACTTTGGATGCTATAGCTCCTCTAAAAAAGAGAGCTTTAAATCAGAAGTGCCTGACTCTGTGGTATAACTCACAAACTCGTAGCTTAAAGCAGATAACCCATAAGTTGGAGAGGAAATGGCGTCTCACTAATTTAGAAGATCTTCACTTAGCCTGGAAAAAGAGTCTGTTGCTCTATAAAAAAGCCCTCCGTAAAGCTAGGACATCTTTCTACTCATCACTAATTGAAGAAAATAAGAACAACCCCAGGTTTCTTTTCAGCACTGTAGCCAGGCTGACAAAGAGTCAGAGCTCTATTGAGCTGAGTATTCCATTAACTTTAACTAGTAATGACTTCATGACTTTCTTTGCTAACAAAATTTTAACTATTAGAGAAAAAATTACTCATAACCATCTCAAAGACGTATCGTTATCTTTGGCTGCTTTCAGTGATGCCGGTATTTGGTTAGACTCTTTCTCTCCGATTGTTCTGTCTGAGTTATTTTCATTAGTTACTTCATCCAAACCATCAGCATGTTTATTAGACCCCATTCCTACCAGGCTGCTCAAGGAAGCCCTACCATTATTTAATGCTTCGATCTTAAATATGAACAATCTATCTTTGTTAGTTGGCTATGTACCACAGGCTTTTAAGGTGGCAGTAATTAAACCATTACTTAAAAAGCCATCACTTGACCCAGCTATCTTAGCTAATTATAGGCTAATCTCCAACCTTCCTTTTCTCTCAAAAATTCTTGACTGGGTAGTTGTAAAACAGCTAACTGATCATCTGCAGAGGAATGGTCTATTTGAAGAGTTTCAGTCAGGTTTTAGAATTCATCATAGTACAGAAACAGCATTAGTGAAGGTTACAAATGTTCTTCTTATGGCCTCAGACAGTGGACTCATCTCTGTGCTTGTCCTGTTAGACCTCAGTGCTGCTTTTGATACTGTTGACCATAAAATTTTATTACAGAGATTAGAGCATGCCATAGGTATTAAAGGCACTGCGCTGCGGTGGTTTGAATCATATTTGTCTAATAGATTACAGTTTGTTCATGTAAATGGGGAATCGTCTTCACAGACTAAAGTTAATTATGGAGTTCCACAAGGTTCTGTGCTAGGACCAATTTTATTCACTTTATACATGCTTCCCTTAGGCAGTATTATTAGACGGTATTGCTTAAATTTTCATTGTTACGCAGATGATACCCAGCTTTATCTATCCATGAAGCCAGAGGACACACACCAATTAGCTAAACTGCAGGATTGTCTTACAGACATAAAGACATGGATGACCTCTAATTTCCTGCTTTTAAACTCAGATAAAACTGAAGTTATTGTACTTGGCCCCACAAATCTTAGAAACATGGTGTCTAACCAGATCCTTACTCTGGATGGCATTACCCTGACCTCTAGTAATACTGTGAGAAATCTTGGAGTCAGTTTTGATCAGGATATGTCATTCAAAGCACATATTAAACAAATATGTAGGACTGGTTTTTTGCATTTGCGCAATATCTCTAAAATTAGAAAAGTCTTGTCTCAGAGTGATGCTGAAAAACTAATTCATGCATTTATTTCCTCTAGGCTGGACTATTGTAATTCATTATTATCAGGTTGTCCTAAAAGTTCCCTAAAAAGCCTTCAGTTAATTCAAAATGCTGCAGCTAGAGTACTGACGGGGACTAGAAGGAGAGAGCATATCTCACCCATATTGGCCTCTCTTCATTGGCTTCCTGTTAATTCTAGAATAGAATTTAAAATTCTTCTTCTTACTTATAAGGTTTTGAATAATCAGGTCCCATCTTATCTTAGGGACCTCGTAGTACCATATCACCCCAATAGAGCGCTTCGCTCTCAGACTGCAGGCTTACTTGTAGTTCCTAGGGTTTGTAAGAGTAGAATGGGAGGCAGAGCCTTCAGCTTTCAGGCTCCTCTCCTGTGGAACCAGCTCCCAATTCAGATCAGGGAGACAGACACCCTCTCTACTTTTAAGATTAGGCTTAAAACTTTCCTTTTTGCTAAAGCTTATAGTTAGGGCTGGATCAGGTGACCCTGAACCATCCCTTAGTTATGCTGCTATAGACGTAGACTGCTGGGGGGTTCCCATGATGCACTGTTTCTTTCTCTTTTTGCTCTGTATGCACCACTCTGCATTTAATCATTAGTGATTGATCTCTGCTCCCCTCCACAGCATGTCTTTTTCCTGGTTCTCTCCCTCAGCCCCAACCAGTCCCAGCAGAAGACTGCCCCTCCCTGAGCCTGGTTCTGCTGGAGGTTTCTTCCTGTTAAAAGGGAGTTTTTCCTTCCCACTGTAGCCAAGTGCTTGCTCACAGGGGGTCGTTTTGACCGTTGGGGTTTTACATAATTATTGTATGGCCTTGCCTTACAATATAAAGCGCCTTGGGGCAACTGTTTGTTGTGATTTGGCGCTATATAAAAAATTGATTGATTGATTGATTGATTGATGTCTGCACCTCTGTGTGTGTGTATGAGCCTGTGTGTGCATGCGTGTCTGTGCCTCTGTGTGTATATGCGTGTGTGAGCCTCTGTATGTGTGTGTTTGAGCCTCTCTGTGTGTGCACATGCGTGTGTGAGCCTGTTTGTGTGTATGAGCCTGTGTGTGTGTCTGTGTGAGCCTGTGTGTGTGTTAGCATCTATGTGTAAGCCTGTGTTTGTGTATGAGCCTGTGTGTGTGCGTGTGTGAGCCTGTGTATGTGAGCTTCTGTGTGTGTGTGTGTGTGTGTGTGTGTGTGGGTGTGGGTGTATGAGCCTCTCTGTGTGTCTGAGCTTGTGTGTTTGAGCCTCTGTTTGTGTGCGTGTGTGTGTGTGAGCCTGTATGTGTGTGCGAGCCTGTGTCTCTGAGCCTCTGTTTGTGTGTGTGTGTGTGTGTGTGTGTGTGTGTGTGTGTGTGTGTGTGTGTGTGTGTGTGTGTGTGTGTGTGTGTGTGTGTGTGTGTGTGAATACCACTGGAGTTGTTACCTATTTCCACAGGTGAGACTCTTTCAGCTGTGTCTGTTGTTGTCCACTGAGGACACTAATCAGGGCTCCTTCATTCATCGCTGTGGTTTTGTGTGTGTGTGCACGTGCGAGCCTCTGTGTGTTTGTGCCTGTGCGTGTGTGAGCTTCTGTGTGTGTATGAGCATCTGTGTGTGTGTGTGTGTGTGTGTGTGTACATGCACGTGTGTGAGCCTGTGTGTGTGTGTGCATGTGTGAGCCTGTGTGTGAGAGCCTGTGTTGTGTATGAGCCTGTGTGTGTGTGTATGTGTGTGTGCAATTGTGAGCCTGTGTGTATGAGCCTGTGTATGAGCATGTATATGTGTGTGTGTGTGTAAACTTCTGTGCGCATGTTTGAGCCTCTGTGTGTGCGTGTGTGTGCTCGTGTGCATGTGTGAGCCTCTGTGTGTGTGCATGTGTGAGCCTCTGTGTGTGTGTGTGTGTGTGTGTGTGTGTGTGTGTGTGTGTGTGTGTGTGTGTGTGTGTGTGTGTGTGTGTGTGTGAACGTCTGTGTGTGTGTGTATGAGCATCTGTGTGTGTGAGCCTGTGTGTGTGCATGCGCGTGTGTGAGCCTCTGTGTGTGTGTGCATGTGCATGTGTGAGCTTCTATGTGTGTGTGTGTGTGCGTGTGTGTGTATGAGCCTGCCTGTGTCTGAGCCTCTGTGTGTGTGTATGTGTGTATGACCCTCTGTGTGTGTGTGTGTGTGTACACGTACGTGTGAGCCTGTGTGTGTGTGTGTGCGCATGTGTGAGGCTCTATGTGTGTGAGAGCCTTTGTGTATGTGTATGAGCCTATGTGTGTGTATATTTGTGTGCGATTGTGAGCCTGTGTGTATGAGCTTGTGTATGAGTATGTATATGTGTGTGTGTGTAAGCTTCTGTGTGCATGTTTGAGCCTCTGTGTGTGTGTATATGCGTGTTAGCCTCTGTGTGCGAATGTGAGCCTCTGTGTGTGTGTGTGCGTGCGTGTGTGCGCGAGCCTCTGTGTGTGTGTGTGTGTGTGTGTGCGCGAGCCTCTGTCTGTGTGTGTGTGTGTGTGTGTGTGTGTGTGTGTGTGTGTGTGTGCGCGCGTGTGTGAATACCACTGGAGTTATTACCTAATTCCACAGGTGAGACTCTTTCAGCTGTGTCTGTGTTGTTATCCACTGAGGACACTAATCAGGGCTCCTTCATTCATTGCTGTGTTTTTGGACGAGTATTTTTGGACGAGTGTTGGCGAATGAGTGGAGAAAGGAAAACTTTGGCTGCACGGTCACCAGAGTCTCTGGAGCTTTCCGTTCAAACGCTGGTTTTTCCATCTCTTATCTTCAGGCCTCCTGTTTCTGTGGGACAGAAAAGGTGTTAAATCAAAGGACCCCTCCCCCATCCTCACATCCTGTCCTGCTCAGGAGGAAGAGCTGTGGAAGGAGAGCTCTGGCCCAGAGGAACATCTCCCCCACCCATCAACATCCTGACTCTAAGCTTCCCAACACGCAAACCTGGACTCACACGTGTGCTCATAAACTTAACACGCAGTTGTTTGACCTTTTTTGTTTGGAGGTTATCACCATAATTAGTCAAATAAAACTGATGTTCCAGCCCTTCTGCAACAACAACAAGATAGTGAAAGTTACGTGGAGACGCATAAAGGTGGAACAGTTTCTACACGAAACATGCACGCGACGTCCTGACTGATCCTGTTTCAGTCAAACACACAGAGGTGAGCAGAGCACCCACACCAGTGATTACATATAATACAAATCATCAGTGAGTCATCTCCAGACCTGACCATCTGATGCTTCAAACAGAACACACAGTGGAACAAAGGGGCAGTAACACCACAAACATGTTACAACTCAGACAGTGAATATATCATCATGGTGAGGAAGGTGGTCTTTTGGTCGATTCCTGGACGGGATGGTGGAAGCGTAGATGACTGTTCTGGCCCAGTCTTGACACATGATTTCTGACAGATGTGCAGCACTCTGGAGAACATCTCCATCCAGGTAGATCTAGAGACGCCTGTGCTTGGGGTTGTTTTATGTGGGAACATCATTTCACATCAGCGAACACAGAGTCCTTGACAGATCCTTCACGTGGTCCGGTGGCTGCAAAATCCCAGATGATTTGGGTCTGAGGACTTCTTGTTACACCCGAGGCCTGTTAGTCACACAAGGTCCCCAACAGACAATCCCCTAGATGATCCCTTACAACCCCAACTCACAGCAAATCTAAGAACCAGTGACCATGACAACCAACAAATAAAAAATAACAATTAAAAACCTCATATAAGTCAGCCAGACTTCAAAATGCATCATAAAGCATGCGTTCTTTACCCATTTATTTGCTCCATGATGATATTTGACAGTAAACTGAAGAACCACGACTACAAATCACAGAAGACACATTTCTAAATCAGAACTCTCATCCAAAAAGAAATGTGTCTCTTTAATTCCATCAGACCCAAACATGTCCATGTGTCATCAGGGCAAGGAGACTCCACTCTGAAGGTGTGCAGGCTCGCACCACGCACAGCATTCTTCAGCACCCTCCAGGACGCGGGGTTGCACCGTGCACAGCACCCTCAAGAGCGCGGGGTTGCACCGTGCACAGCAACCTCCAGGATGCGGGGTTGCACCGTGCACAGCACCCTCCAGACCGCAGGGTTGCACCGTGCACAGCACCCTCCAGACCGCAGGGTTGCACCGTGCTGTGTGCTCCATCGCACACAGCACGCTGTGGTATGTTTAACCTCTCTTAAAAAAGTTAAAAGTTGTCCATTGTTGATTGGCGAGGAGGAAGCTCCACCCTCAGCAGGAAGTCATGCTGTGTAACCCCATCTGCATCCAAGCTGGAGGACAAGTGGACACACACGCACACACACAGTTTTAGATAGACAGATAGATATATACTTTTAATGTCCCCATGGGGAAATTTGTCTTGGACTTCTCAAAAATCATGACCCATACAAAGATACAGAACAAGACATAAACAGTTCATAACAATAAATAAATAAATACATAAATAAAGAATAAAAATAAATAAATAAAAACATACAAGTACTAAAACCTCCTAATGTGCCTGATTGTTAGCGGTGTTTGTTATGATATTTGTTAAGGGCTATGATTGATATAGGAAGAAAAGAGTTCCTATATCTATTCAGTCTGCAATGGGGGACTCTGAAACGCCGGCCCGATGGTAGCAACTCGTATTGCGTGTGCAGAACATGGGAGGAGTCAGAAAGAATTCTGTCCGCTTGCTTCATCACGCACTGATCAAAAATTGACTGAGGATTGTTATACTGTTTCAAACCAATGATTTTCATTGCTGTGAGAACAAGGTAGTTTAATTTTGATCTTAGGGACACAGGAAGGTTCCCAAACCAAGTGGTTCTGTCATATCTTAGAATGGTTTCCAGAACTGCCTGATAAAACAGTAACATAATTTTTTGGTCGACTCCATGAAAATGCAAACGCCGCAGAAAATAGAGTCGTTGATTCAAGCGGGAACATAACCAGTCAACATGAGTGTTCCATGTAAGGGAACTGTCTATACAGACACCAAGATATTTGTACGATTGCACCTGTGTGATTGGTTGCTGGTGTATAATTACAGGGTTGTGATTGCCAACTAACTTTGGGTCAAAAATGACTTCCTCTGTCTTTTTAACATTTAAAGTAAGGTAACTGGAATCACACCACTCAACAAACTGCCTCACTTCTGAATGATAGATATTCAAATCATCATTCTGTTGAAGTAAGCACAGAAGAGCTGAGTCGTCTGAATATTTAAAAATATAGTTCCCAGGGTGCTTGGCTGAACACTCAGTATATAAAGTAAAAAGGAGAGGTGAGCTCACACATCCCTGTGGTGCTCCAGTACTGATGTCTTTGATTTGGGAGAAGCTGGAATTTACCTTAACCTGCTGTGTTCTGTTTGTCAAGACAGAGTGAAACCACCGTATAAGTGACGGGTTGACATCCAACACTTTAAGTTTCTGAATTAGTAAGTATGGCTGAAGCGTATTAAAGGTGGAGCTGAAGTCAATAAAAAGTAATCGGGCATATGATGACTTGTCATCAAGATGTTTTAAAACAAGATGCATGATGGTGGAAATCGCATCATCTGTGCATCGCCCTCGTCTGTAAGCAAACTGAAATGGATCTAATTTGCCATCTACATCTATTTTCAGCCTGCTCACAATGTATTTCTCGAAACATTTCATCACACCTGATGTCAGTGCTATGGGCCTAAAATCATTGTCTTCGCTGGGGTTTGCCTTCTTGGGCACCAGGATGATCATAGAACGTTTCCACAGGGCAGGGACTGTATGGGTGTCTATAGACTGTTGAAAAACAGGACACCAAGCTGCAGTAAGCTCCTGTGCAAATGTTTTTAACAAAAATGGTGAAATCCCGTCTGACCCTGCAGCCTTTTTAACGGAGCACGCCGAAAGAGACGTTCGACCTGTTGTGGATCAATCCACAGTCTGTGTGACGCATTATCAGAGGGGGGTAGGGAGTCCAGCTCCTTGTTACACTTTTCAGAGAAATCATGTGTCTCAAATCTCAAATAAAAATCATTTAACTCATTGGCCATTTTGGAGTCATCAAGTGATATAAAATGCTTTTTATAAGGGTTCATGTTTGTGACAGCCTTCATAGAATCCCAGACTCTCTTGGTGTCTGAAATATTAAGTTCTAAAAGCTCTTTCTGTTTTCTCCTTGCTACACGCAATTGCTGATTAAGTTCTTTTTGTGCTGATATCAGTGCAGCCTTATCATGAGTGTTAAAAGCAATTTTCTTTCTGTTAATACAGTCTTTGATTTGCTTAGTAATGAAGGGTTTGTTATTTGGATATATAACAACATCCTTTTTTATGACAACACTTTCAATACAGAAATGAATATAGTCTGTAATTGCCTCTGTAGCAGAGTCAAGGTCCTGGCTGTGAAATATGTTCCAGTCTGTACTGAGAAAACAACCTTTTAGAGTCTCAATACTGTCATTAGTGTTGGGAAGGTGTCGTAGCACGGACCCACAACAGGGGGCGCAAATGAACGGACAATGAGTAAGCCAAAAGGTAACAATTTAATGTTGTGATAATACACAACAAAACGTGTCGTAATTTTCACAGTCAATAAACACCAGGTGACGTGTGGGCAGGCTCGAAGATAGAAGACGCCCGACGAGAGAGAAGCCGCGTCCCACACGGCTTCCACCACCAACGGCCTGAAGAACACCGGAGCCGCCAAGTCCCGAGTCCCCAGGTGGCCTCTGTCTTCGACTGTCGACCCTGGTACTGCTGGCAGAAAGCAGAAATATGATGTGTGAGTGTGAGTCCGCACACTCAGTAATTTACAGTCCAGACACCGTTAGGAGGGAGCACCTCCACCTCCAAATCATACACACTCGTGCAGCTCCTGTTTGTCCCTCTTCTGGGTCTTCACAGGAATGCGACTGCACACAGAACAATGTTAGACAATCAATAATTCAGCAGAGAAAGTTACCTTGGTACTGGTAGTCGATTTCTCGGCAGGGAGGTGGAGTTGCAGTCCGGCTTTTATGGTGGTGATAAACGAGTGACAGCTGGTGCAGAGGATGAGTGACAGCTGTCACTTCTTCTGGGTCTGGCGCCCTCTCGTGCTTGGAGCCCGCACTCCAAGCAGGGCGCCCTCTGGTGGTGTTGGGCCAGCAGTACCTCCTCTTCAGCGGCCCACACAACAATTAGACCATAATGTTACCCGTTTTGTCTTTGGCTTAGAGCTCTTTAATACAGTCCTGTATGAAGATAATAAGTGAACAGTGCTATGGTCCGAGTTGGCTACAGGGGGTCTCAAGGTGGCAGTATAGGCATTTTTAACATTTCCGTAGCATTTATCTAATATGCTGTTATTTCGTGTAGCACATCTCACATATTGTTCATAATCCGGTAGCAATAGTTCAAATTTACAGTGATTAAAGTCACCCAGAATAAAAACCGGCGCACCCGGTGTGCGTTGCAGTTGATCGTGTATACAGTCAGCTGTAAGACGCGCAGCCCTTGCTGTGTTCGCGCTGGGGGGGACGTATGCTGCACACAGGATAATATTCCCAAACTCCCTAGGTAAATACCAGGGCCTCAAAGATAAGCAAAGGAGTTCAGCGTCAGGAGTACATACCATTGCTCTCGCCGTAACCTGTCTGCCTAGCAGCTGACTTAGAACTGGTGCGGACCAGGGGAATCCGACTGTTTAATTAAAACACTTATGTACACATGTACACTAACACATGTGCTTACAACTTATTTTATAAAATAAGTTGTAAGCACATGTCCTCAAGAAATATTTTACATATATGCTGATTTTTTTAAAGCTATACATTAATTTCGAATAGAATTTTTTATTATCATTGTACATGACACCAGAAAAAATACTGTACATGACAATTATAATTAAATTATGTTTTTTTGTGGAAGCTATCATGTTAATTTTTTTAGCAACATCATCAGCAGTTAACAACCTTGTTTTATATGACAAATATGTTGCCTTAAAAAACAAAACACCAATCTTGAAGTTGTGAAGCCCAACTGCAGATCCAACATGTTGCTGAGGGACACAGGTCGCGCTCCTCCTCCACACAGCCGGTCCAGACCACAAACAGGTCAAAGGTTGGTGTTGGTTGGAGGTCAAAGCTCACTGACTGGCTGGAGAAGTGCCTGATTACAAAGGAACAGGAGGCTTCCTGTGCAGAAATAATTAGATCAACTTTATTTATCCTGATGGAAATCATTTCACCAGAGTACAGTGACAGTAAACAGTGTTTTTTAAGACATTTCCACAAGAAGTTCGACAATATTGCACATAACTCTGAATAACTATGTTCATTATGTATTCATTCTGCTGCGGGCGGGGGCGGGATTATACAGTCTGTCTGGTGGATGGTACTTCAAGTTCTCTATAGTTACCAAGCAGCTGGATGGGCCGTCTCCCCTGTGCCGTGTCTCCTGTAGGATAATAATGTCTGTATTTGCAGTCTCTTTGGTGAAGTCCAGGTTCCAGCTCTTTAGGCCAAAAGCAACTGACCTCAGACCTCGTATGTTCCAGGATGAAATAGTCAACAATTTGTGTTCCATATCTCAACAGGTTGTTTTTTCAGAGGGTTTAGTCCTGGACCAGGGCTGTGAAGAGCTCGCTCAGGGTCTGGTCAATGCTCAGGTCAAAGGATGGGGCTCTGTCATGTGGGGAGTTGGGCTTGGACTTCTTACAGCCTGTGCATATGTGTGGTGTGGACATCCAGGTATTTGTAATAGTCCACAATGTCCATCTCTGTTCCATTGATGGTAACTGGGTTTGGACGGGTCGTCGCCTTCTGAATATAATAACAAGAATATTAACCTTTATTTAACCAGGTTTCTACCTGGTTAAATAAAGGTCATTGAGATCAAAACCTCTTTTGCAAGGGTGACCTGGCTAAGAAAGGCAGCAGCACACGTTATAGTGGACAGGTTGCCATCAACATGAGAACATTGGTGATAAATAAAATACAATCATCTTGGTCATAACAGTGCACATGATGTAATGTCTCAAGCAGATTTAGTTTTAGAAACACAGGCACTGTGCAAAAGAATCCCATTCATAATCTCATAAAATAGACCGGGTGGTGTTCAAGAAAGTCAGTCTGGACAGTTTCAGTTCAGATTGGAGAATGTTCCAGTCAGAGGGAGCTGAGAAACTAAAGGCATTCTTTCCTGCTTCAGAGTGGACACGAAGTACATGAAAACATAACATGTCATTCGAATGCAGAGCGCAACGGATTTCAGATGAGTAAACTGGATAAATAGGTTGGAACCAGTCCAATTAGAGTTTTGTAAACCTGAATGATCCAGTGTGTATAACACCTGGCAGTTAAAGAGGGCATGCCAGCTTTGGCAGACAACTCACAGCGGTGAGGCGGCTACAACCAGTGATGATACAGTGGGGTCAGGGACAACTGGATGAAGCTCACCTATACACGACATCACCATAGTCCAATAATGACAGGAAGGGAGCAGTTATCAAGCACTTAAGGAGAAGCATGACTTGTTTCTGTAAAGGAAGCCGAGCTTCACCCTTAATTTGGAGATCAAGCATTTAAAAGAGACCTCCATGTCATTAGTCAACCTCAAATACTTGTAGCTGCTGACTAGCTCCAGAACATTACCTCGGGCAGTTTTGATTGATGGTATGTTCTACAAGGAAACAGGTGGTTTAGAGAAAGACATTATTTGCATTTTTCTAAATTCAAGATTAGTTTGAATTTCTCCAGATGGTTCTGCACCACTTCAAAAGTGGACTGCAAGAATTCAAATGTCTGTGTCACATGTGGAAACCTCAAACACTCATGCTGGGCTCCTTTTTATTGACTTCTCTTCAGAGTTCAATACTATTCAGCCCTGTCTGCTGGCTCAGAAACTTCAAGCTCTTTTAACTTGAAGCCTAACTTAATTGGCCGGATGCTGGCTTTTCTGACCAACAGGTCGCAGTGTGTTCAGGTTCATGGTGTTTTATCCTCAAAAGCTTTTTCTTCCACAGGTGTTCCACGGGGCTCTGTTCTGTCACCATTGCTTTTTGTCTGATTGTAGGAGAAAATATGAGAAAAGTCACTGTGTGAAATTTGCAGATGACACTGTCATAATGAGTCTTCTGAATAATGGTGAGGTGGAGGTGTGTGGCCCTGTAGTTGATGATTTTATTGGTGTGAGAACTTTTATTTGTCCATCAATGTTTCTAAGACAAAGGACATGATAATTGATTTCCATAGATCAAAGCAAAACCTCTCACAAACTGTTATTCAGAACAGTAATGTTGAGATGGTGGATGAGTACAAATACAAGGTCTGTTAGAAAACTATCCGACCTTTTTATTTTTTGCAAAAACTATATGGATTTGAATCATGTGCCCTTGCATCAGCCAAGTTTGAACCTTCGCATGCGTGAGTTTTTTCACACCTGTCGGTTGCGTCATTCGCCTGTGGGCAGGCTTTGAGTGAGCACTGGTCCAGCCGCCTTGTCGGATTTTCATTGTGAGGAAAATGTCTGAACGATTTGGAGCTTTGCTGCATCAAATTTTTCCAGAAACTGTGAGAGACCTCCAGGTGGACACCATTCGGAAGATTCAGACGGCTTTCAGGGACGATTCTATGGGGATCACACAGGTTAAGGAGTGTTACAACCGGTTTAAAGATGGCGCACAATGGCAGAGGGCACGCCGCGCTCTGAGCGGCGATCGACAGGCTGAAACGACCAGATCATTTCCAAAGTGAACGCTGTGTTGATCCGGGACGCCGTCTGACTACTATAGAAATGGCAGAAGAGGTGGACATACCACTTTTTCAGCACATTCCACTGTTACAGGAGTTTTTGTCATGAAAAGACATGCGGAGGAATTCGCGCGTCGGGATGGAGCCGCTAATGGGCGGACAAAAAGCAACGCCGTGATGAAGCATCACAGGACATGTTGTGGCATGTCCAGCTCGTCCACAATTTCTCGGATAGTCACACAACTGAAAAGCCACCGAAAGCCGTCTGAATCTTCCGAATGGTGCAAGAGCTGGGCATGTTACGTCCTGTGAGACCAACATGGAGGGTGCTTTTGTCCCCACCCCATTAGCGGCTCCGTGGTGAATTCCTCTGCTCCTCTTCCATGACAAAAACTCCTGTAACAGTGGAATGTGCCGAAAAAGTGGTATGTCCACCTCTTCTGCCATTTCTGTAGTAGTCAGATGATGTCCCGGATCAACACAGCGTTCAGTTTGGAAATGATCTGGCGTTTCAGGCCTGTCGCACCGCTTGGAGCGCAGCGCGCCCTCCGCCATTGGTGCGCCGTCTTTAACCGGTTGTAACACTCCTTAATCTGTGTGATCCCCATAAAATCGTCCCTGAAAGCCATCTGAATCTTCCGAATGGTTTCCACCTGGAGGTCTCTCACAGTTTCTGGAAAAATTTGATGCAGCAAAGCTCCAAATCGTTTCAGGACATTTTTCCTCACAATGAAAATCCGATGAGGGGGGTGGACCACTGCTCACTCAAAGCCTGCCCACAGGCGAATGACGCAATCGACAGGCGTGAAAAACTCACGCATGCGCACGAAGGTTCAAGCTTGGCTGATGCAATCACACGTGACTCAAATCCATATAGTTTTTTTTTTTTAAATAAAAAGGTCGGATAGTTTTCTAACAGACCTCATATTTAGGATCCATCATCGACAGTAAATTATCCTTTGAGGGCAACACAGAAGCTGTGTGCAAAAAAGCCCAACAGAGACTTTTCTTTTTGAGGAAGATGAAATCATTGAGCGTGTGCAGGACTCTGAGATATTTATTCTATCAGTGTTTTATGAATCTGTCCTGACTTTTGTACGGTGGTCTTCCAATGAGCAGCAAGCGTAGGTTAATAAAGCTGGTGAACGTGACGTCTAAAGTGGTCGGGGTACAGCTACCACAACTACAACATATTTATGAGAAGCGGGAATATTCTCTCCAGATGAGAATAAGCTCTGTGCAGCATGAAGATGATGGCATCCTGCACTCCCCTGTTGGGCTGGTATGTGAACTGCAGGGGGTCCAGTGATGATTGAGTGACTGTGCAGAGGAGCCTCAGCATGAGCCTTTCAGGTGACTTTATAACGTGTGATGTGAGGGCCACAGGTCTGTAGTCATTAAGTGTGATGAGGTTCTTCTTCTTGGGCACAGGAACCAGTCATGAGGTTTTCCACAGCTCAGGAACTACCATCTGGCTCAGGCTCAAGTTGAAGATGTGCTGTAAAATCCCACACACATGGACAGCACATCCCTTCAGCACTCTGGGGCCGAGACCATCGGGACCCACAGTCTTTAGCCCCTTTCACACTGGGCCTGCTTTGAGTTGCAGCGACACCATGTTGATGCAACCTAGGGCCGAGTTGATGCAGATCAATGCCACAGCACCATGAGGGACACAGGGGGTGAAGTCAAACGGACGCCAAAAATAAACGTTTTATTTTTTTTCTGCATCGAGCAGAGGACGCAGAAAAAATTAAACGTTTAATCGAGCACAGGACACAGAAAGGAAGTTTTCTCACAAGTTGAGGCAACTTAATGTGACTGGGTGTCACACCCACATAATATAACGCTACCTGACGCCAATTTATGATTCCTGCTGTGCTCCATTGTTGTTGAGCTATAAATCATGCAGGATTGTTGTCAAACTTTTTATACCGTGTACATAATGCAGTAAAACTACACCACTCAAAGAGCACATGTGAACAATTAAAGAAAAAAATGCTCATTACAGCCTGGCTGCAGCTCCTCGCTCTCACCTCCTCAAGTTCTTTCACGATTGAGTTAAATAAAGTCCATAAGTCCTGCAGACGTATGGACTTTTGCCAGAGACAGGACATGTCCACATCCAGTATAACTCCAGACATCTTTACGTCCACTCACGAATGGTTCGTGCGCGTGTGCGTGTGAATGCCTCTGATGCCGACCGAACAGTCCCCCTAAAAATCAGTCCCCCGATGACACGGTTCACAGATTAACACCTCATTTCTGTTTCAAACTGCCTCCAGTCATCATCTGTCTCAGCCACAGATATCTGAAAGTTTTGTTCAACAATTATTGCCACATAAATTCAGCATTATTTCATCATAAAAGGCGGCGGAAGTGATTAGAGTGCCGCAGTTAAACAAGCTGCTAGATGATGCGTCGGTTATTTCAAAGCGTCACAGAATTTCGGCATGTTTCTGCTTAAAATGGCATCGTTTCTGCTTCAAACTGACTTTTGAATAATTTAAGAGGGTTTATCTTTATCATCTGATGTTAATAATCACATTAATCCATTTGTTTGATTTGACTGAAGAGACTCTGTCTCAGACGAGCAGCTGTGGTTCCAATCACGTGTGCAGATGAAAAGGCAGACCGGTTTTTAGAGGTGGACCATTCAGTCTGTGACACCGGCTGCAGCTTCGCAGTCACAGGAAGAAATATAAACTAGAAGAGAAATCAGAGCGCAGACTCCCTGGCTGCAGCTCCTCTGCACTCTCACCTCCTCAAACTTCTCACCCTTTGCTATGCACAACTGAAATTCTCTTCTCACCTCGCCTGCAGTGATGGTGATGGGAGGCGACGAGGAGGATGAGGGAGTGGTGGAGGGAGGAGAGTGGGGGCAGGTTGGTGGGAGGAGGGGGTTGTACTAATTGGGGTGGCAGTTGAGTGCACAGGGGAGGGGGGCACTGAGAGGAGCTGGGGGGAGGGTGGGAAGAGTCCATGTATTCAAACACCTTAACATACCTGGCCCCTCTGGTTGTGCTCTGAGCGCCCCCTAGTGGATGACAAAATTTCAAAATGGCCGACTTCCTGTTTAGAGGGGACCAGTGGTGCATGAGACTTTTTGTACGTCTATGCAAGTCACACAAGTGTCCAAATTTTCATCTCCCTACTACAAAAAACACCCCAAAAAGTTGCAAGGGGGCTCTATTGAGGCATTTTGCCCCACCCATAGGCGACGCCCCTATGAATTGTAAGAGGTTGTCGTGCTTGACGTGTATATCAATTTTCATGATGATATGACAAAATTAAAGCCGTCATAAGGAAGAACGTAATTTCATTGGGAAGGGTCGATATTCGGCATGCTGCCACACGGACGCCGTTACTCGTAGCTTCATGGTGATCATTACGTACATTCACCAACTTGTTCTGCATGTTTTAAAAGTGGAGTAAAGTTGATGGGGTTAACTATGTGACATCAGTACCTGTTTAAATATAAAATAGGACATTAACTGTTACCACTGGGGGGGGGGAATGATGTAGGTGGGAAGTTAATATATGCAGATGTTCAGGGTGGAGCCCTCATCATATCCAGCAAGATTGAAGGGTCTACAATGAAGTATGTGGGTGTGACAGCCGTTCAAAGTGAAACGGCGTACTCCGAAATGCTCCCCAAAGTTTGATGAACCCTAGCAGCCACGCCTTTTGACCTACAGAAATTCTTTTGATAACTTTTGATCACCATTGGGTCATGATGATGTTGACCAAATTTGAAGACGATTGGATGAAATCCCTACGACGATAGTAGAGAAGCTTGAATCTTCGACTGGACTGGGTTGCTTGACGCGACGACGTTTCACTTCTAATCGCAGAAGCTTCCTCAGCTAAAATTCTTGCTCCGTAAGTTGGAGAGGAAATGGTGTCTCACTAATTTAGAAGATCTTCACTTAGCCTGGAAATAGAGTCTGTTGCTCTATAACAAAGCCCTCCGTAAAGCTAGGACATCTTACTACTCATCACTAATTGAAGAAAATAAGAACAACCCCAGGTTTCTTTTCAGCACTGTAGCCAGGCTGACAGAGTCAGAGCTCTATTGAGCCGAGTATTCCTTTAACTTTAACTAGTAATGACTTCATGACTTTCTTTGCAAATAAAATTTTAACTATTAGAGAAAAAATTATTCATAACCATCCCAAAGACGTATCTTTATGTTCTACTGCTTTCAGTAATGCTGGTATTTGGTTAGACTCTTTCTCTCAGATTGTTCTGTCTGAGTTATTTTCATTAGTCACTTCCTCCAAACCATCAACATGTCTATTAGACCCCATTCCTACCAGGCTGCTCAAGGAAGCCCTACCATTAATTAATGCTTCGATCTTAAATATGATCAATCTATCTTTATAAGTTGGCTATGTACCACAGGCTTTTAACGTGGCATTAATTAAACCATTACTTAAAAAGCCATCACTTGACCCAGCTATCTTAGCTAATTATAGGCCAATCTCCAACCTTCCTTTTCTCTCAAAAATTATTGAAAGGGTCATCTGATCATCTGCAGAGGAATGGTCTATTTGAAGAGTTTCAGTCAGGTTTTAGAATTCATCATAGTACAGAAACAGCATTAGTGAAGGTTACAAATGATCTTCTTATGGCCTCGGACAGTGGACTCATCTCTGTGCTTGTTCTGTTAGACCTCAGTGCAGCTTTTGATACTGTTGACCATAAAATTTTATTACAGAGATTAGAGCATGCCATAGGTATAAAGGCACTGCGCTGCAGTGGTTTGAATCATATTTATCTAATAGATTACAATTTGTTCATGTAAATGGGGAATCTTCTTCACAGACTAAGGTTAATTATGGAGTTCCACAAGGTTCTGTGCTAGGACCAATTTTATTCACTTTATACATGCTTCCCTTAGGCAGTATTATTAGACGGTATTGCTTAAATTTTCATTGTTACGCAGATGATACCCAGCTTTATCTATCCATGAAGCCAGAGGACACACACCAATTAGCTAAACTGCAGGATTGTCTTACAGACATAAGGACATGGATGACCTCTAATTTCCTGCTTTTAAACTCAGATAAAAACTGAAGTTATTGTACTTGGCCCCACAAATCTTAGAAACATGGTGTCTAACCAGATCCTTACTCTGGATGGCATTACCCTGACCTCCAGTAATACTGTGAGAAATCTTGGAGTCATTTTTGATCAGGATATGTCCTTCAATGCGCATATTAAGCAAATATGTAGGACTGCTTTTTTGCATTTGCCCAATATCTCTAAAATTAGAAAGGTCTTGTCTCAGAGTGATGCTGAAAAACTAATTCATGCATTTATTTCCTCTAGGCTGGACTATTGTAATTCATTATTATCAGGTTGTCCTAAAGTTCCCTAAACAGCCTTCAGTTAATTCAAAATGCTGCAGCTAGAGTACTGACGGGGACTAGAAGGAGAGAGCATATCTCACCCATATTGGCCTCTCTTCATTGGCTCCCTGTTAATTCTAGAAAAAAAATTAAAATTCTTCTTCTTACTTATAAGGTTTTGAATAATCAGGTCCCACCTTATCTTAGGGACCTCATAGTACCATATCACCCCAATAAGCGCTTCGCTCTCAGACGCAGGCTTACTTGTAGTTCTAGGGTTCGTAAGAGTAGAATGGGAGGCAGAGCCTTCAGCTTTCAGGCTCCTCTCCTGTGGAACCAGCTCCCAATTCAGATCAGGGAGACAGACACCCTCTCTACTTTAAGATTAGGCTTAAACTTTCCTTTTGCTAAAGCTTATAGTTAGGGCTGGATCAGGTGACCCTAAACCATCCCCTAGTTATGCTGCTATAGACTTAGACTGCTGGGGGGTTCCCATGATGCACTGAGTGTTTCTCTTTTTGCTCTGTATGCACCACTCTGCATTTAATCATTAGTGATTGATCTCTGCTCCCCTCCACAGCATGTCTTTTTCCTGGTTCTCTCCCTCAGCCCCAACCAGTCCCAGCAGAAGACTGCCCCTCCCTGAGCCTGGTTCTGCTGGAGGTTCTTCCTGTTAAAGGGAGTTTTTCCTTCCCACTGTCGCCAAGTGCTTGCTCACAGGGGGTCGTTTTGACCCGTTGGGGTTTTTCTGTAATTATGTATGGCTTTTGACTTACAATATAAAGCGCCTTGGGGCAACTGTTGTTTGTGATTTGGTGCTATATATATAAAATTGATTTGATTTGATTTAAACCACAGAGTCAGGCACTTCTGATTTAAGCTCTCTTTTTCAGAGGAGCTACAGCATCCAAAGTTGTCTTCAATGAGGATGTAAAACTATTGACGAGATACTCTATCTCACTTACAGAGTTTAGGTAGCTACTCTGCACTGTGTTGGTATATGGCATTAGAGAACATAAGAAGGAATCATATCCTTAAACCTAGTTACATAGCAATGCACAACATTGCACTGGGGCTATTTCTTTAACTTTGGCCTGCAACCTTTGAGAGCTGAACTACTTTTCCCACCTTTTTGCACCAAATTAATCTGAGGAGTTGATCTGTCCTGCTGTTTAACTCTAAGTTTTTCTTCGTAAGAAGACTATCAAATGGCTTCGCACCAAAATCCACAACCTTTAAACTGTCTGCCTTATGTGCAGCTTGCTACCTAGCTAGCTCGCTAGCTGGGACTGGTGCGAGCTCGTGTGAAGTTTGTCCGCTGTGAGCGCTTCCTGTGACGGTGGAGGAGCTCAGCAGCACCCGCTGCTCGGTAGGAACAGAAACTGAGATAGAAGACAGAAAGAGTGATAGAAGTCAGTCTGCAAACACAAGCAGCTACAAAAAAAACACCAGAAATAGAAGCTCGATTTGTCGCTAGTCAATATTTAACATAGAAATGCCGCTAAGAGGATTAGGAAAGTCTCCGGTTCAACTCAGAAAGAATGAAAATTAAAAATGCTCCCACAGATGTCACACCAAAAGATCGCTGGTTCGCTCATTTCGCTGTCAATCAAAAAGTCAGACAGCTCATCCAATCATCATGCAGAAGCTGAGCGTCCGGCCCAGCCGAGGCCCGCCCACTGCCCCATAGACCCCCAGACACGCTGAGCGTCCGATGGGCGGGACAAAGCCCAGCATTTATCCAATGACTCGTCTCGTTTCGCTGCAGTCTTTTGTTTAAAGCGCTGTGAAGCTGCGGGTTTGAGTGAGAGAAAAGCCGCATCGTTCCCAGTGATAAGAAGCTGATTCTGAACAAAAGTTGAGCGCGTTGTAGCGCATATTTAGTCAATGACATGTACACACAACAGTATACGAGGTCTGTCCATAAAGTATCGTACCTTTTTATTTTTTTCAAAAACTATATGGATTTCATTCATATGTTTTTACGTCAGACATGCTTGAACCCTCGTGCACATGCGTGAGTTTTTCCACGCCTGTCGGTGACGTCATTCGCCTGTGAGCACTCCTTGTGGAAGGAGTGGTCCCGCCCCCTCATCGGATTTTCATTGTCTGGAAATGGCAGAATGAAAAGGACTTTTTTTCCATCAGAGTTTTTTCACAAGCTGTTAGAGACTGGCACCTAGAAACCATTCGAAAAAATTTATCTGGCTTTCAGTGAAAATTTTACGGGCTTCACAGAGAATAAGGACTTTAAGTACAGGGTTAAGGACCCCTTTAAGGACGGTCGGTGTGCCGCGCTGCGAGCTGCGACGATGCGGTACAAACCACTGGATCATTTCTAAGCTGATGGCTCTGTGGATACGAGACCGTTTGGACAAGTTTGGACATGTCCAGCTCTCCACAAGTTCTTTTATACTCACTCGACTGGTAAGCACTGAAAGCCGAGATAGACATGTCCCAACTTGTCCTCTAACACTCCGAAACGGAGGTGTTCCTTTGTCTCGCTTCATCAGCGAATCGGTCGTGACGCGCGAAGCCTCCGTGCGGCTTTCCATGACAAAATCTCTTGTTAAAAGTGAAATCTGCCAGAAAATGGCTGATGTCCAGGTCTTGTGATAACCAGAGAAAGAGCACACGACGGTCTCGTATCCACAGAGCCATCAGCTTAGAAATGATCCAGTGGTTTGTGCCGCCTCGTCGCAGCTCGCAGCGCGGCGCACCGACCGTCCTTTAAAGGGGTCCTTAAACCTGTAGTTAAAGTCCTTATTCTCTGTGAAGCCCGTAAAATTTTCACTGAAAGCCAGATAAATTTTTCGAATGGTTTCCAGGTGCCAGTCTCTAACAGCTTCTGAAAAAACTCTGATGGAAAAAAGTCCTTTTCATTCCGCCATTTCCAGACAATGAAAATCCGACGAGGGGACGGGACCACTCCTTCCACAAGGAGTGCTCACAGGCGAATGACGTCACCGACAGGCATGGAAAAACTTACGCATGCGCACGAGGGTTCAAGCATGTCTGACGTAAAAACATATGAATGAAATCCATATAGTTTTTGAAAAAAATAAAAAGGTACGATACTTTACGGACAGACCTCGTATATTTGATCACTTATTTTTTGACAATTTAGGAGAAGCTGAGCTTCACTTGCAGTCTGAGAACAATCGCCTCTGACTTTAAGACACCTCGTTCGAACAGAGCATTTAGCAAATAATGACAACAAAAATTGTAATGACTTACACTCACTTTATTCCTCACGATTAGTCATCGACCACCTGACCCAAGCGGTGCATCTAAATTTGCCCAACGGTGGCAGCAGCCAACAGGAGGCATCAATTACCCTAGTATTGGTATTTTGTCAAAATTAATTAATTTATTTTTTGGGGTGTAATACAATTTTGTTTAAATTATTTAATATTATTTTGATTTCATGTATATTACTTTTTTATCACAACGTCTTGGTGCTCTCGGGGCCCCCTGGTGGCGTGGAGGCCCTAAGCGATCGCGTAGTTGGCGTATGCCTTGGGCCGGCTTTGTGTCTCAGTGTGGAGGACCCCAGAGACTGGAGAAGGTGAAGTGTCACGGCCATATCTCACCTGTCTGCAGCAGATGCAGCTGGTTCCTCTGGAGAGGTGGGGATGGACCGGTTATCTGCTCACGTGGCACAGCTGGATGCAGCAGGAGGAGCTGCTTCTTTGTTGTTTGGATTATCTGCACATAAGCTCAGAGCTGACCTCAAAAGTAGACTTTCATGGATTTTTTGAGGTTTATCAAAGTAAACATATGTGTGTTTTAACCTGCAGTTCAGACTATAAGAGAGCTGGTTCGTCTGTCACAGAGATCAGAGTCTTCCTGCCTGAGGTCCAGAGGAACAGGTCCCTGAATCGTCATGTCCGCTGACCCTTTCTGCTCCTTTGGAAACATGGCATCCACCAAGTCCGTGCCAGCTCTTCTGGTCCTGCTGGAAGTTTCATCCTGGACCACAGCAGAGGTAACAGCTGGTCTTCAAGGGTCAACTCTCAGCTCAACAAACTGCCAGAAACCACACAGAAATCACTCTTGAGACAAATCCACCATTTTTACATTACAATCTGGCAGCTGAGGAATTTACAGATTTTTATTTTTCTGCTGGTGCCGAAGTGACAGCATTCACGTTCAAGACAAAAAACAGAAAAACTTCAAATGTTTTGTTTTCACACATTTGTGGAGGAAGAAAAGTTGAGTTTGGGTGGTGATTCTGATGGTTTATTTGGACATAAAGCTGTTTCTGAACCTGTCGCAGTCCAACACCGACTCTGGAGTGGATACGAGGACACAGTGAGACAAAGAGAAAAATAATGCAGAGTGAAGTTGCTCCTCCGTTCATCATTTCTACTTCATTTCAAACCTAAAACTACCAAGTTGATGCTCAGCAATGTACATAATTAAAATAATAATAATAATTCAATCTGGTAATGACTCCACCTGGGTAGAGATCAGTACGTCTGCTTGTAATGAGATATACTTTGTTGATCTCACAGTGGAGAAATTATGTTTACACTCCAGTTACCTCAGACAGCAATTAGTCCACAATTATTACTTGTTTACCGTAATAATGGCACACATCAGAATTAAAGACAGCACATACACATTTGACATTAAAACCGTGCCGCCCCCGCAGAAGGGAAGGTGGGGGTGATGTGAGCAGAAGCCGGAGTGGGGGGT
The DNA here is from genome assembly GCF_902500255.1 of Thalassophryne amazonica. Classification (NCBI taxonomy): domain Eukaryota; kingdom Metazoa; phylum Chordata; class Actinopteri; order Batrachoidiformes; family Batrachoididae; genus Thalassophryne; species Thalassophryne amazonica. The sequence continues at coordinate 203,071 of NW_022986264.1, forward strand.
GTGTCATGGGGTGGGGGGGGGGGGTTGGGAGAGGAAGTGGAGCATGCTTCAGTCCTGTGAAAACAGTTTATTGTCTTTGTGAGTTGAGATAAGAAAGAAAGGAGCCAAATAATCACCAAGGCCGAAGACATTCCTCTGGAGGCAATTTGTTGGGCAATTTGTCCTTCAGGCCTGATAAGCCTGCCGTGTTGTGGGTTGAGCAGTGAAAAACACTTTTAACAGTCCACTTGAACAACCAAATCCCAATTATGAATTAAGAATATTCCCAATTATGAATTAAGAATATTTCCCGGCCTCCGAAATCTTCAACTTCATCTGCAAGGCACGCATCTGCTCCAAGATGTCATCCAATTTGCGTCTGAGTTCAAGAGTCATCGCAGTCTGAGAATGCACTGCCTTGCCAACCTCGCTAATCATGACGGACAAGGTTGATGCCGCCGTCTTGCCAATTTTCCGGTAGATCAGGGCAGCACATAAGCCAGAAAGTACCAGCCCTGCTACCATAAGACCAAATTTGAATAAATCCTCGATGTCCTCAACGGGGAAAGGTGCCAAGCATGCAACACGTCACGACCCCCAGGAGTCGAGAACATAGCCTTCAGGATGTGTTCCATCTGGGCAGACAGGATCCCCTGGTCCTGACCTTCTTGTAGAAAAAATGGTTTCAATAGTGTTCAGAGACCAGCTGATCAGTTCCATGGTTAATCCAATAGTAGTCCAATAGATCGAGAATCCAATATAATTTGAGGAATTCACAGTCTGGTGAAGTAGGGACTTGAAGGTTAAAGCAGAGAGCAGAGATAAGGGAGAGTGGAGGAGATGCGACTGCCCTCGTCGGAGCCCCAAGCTGAAAAAATGACCGAACCAATGATTTAAATGACTCAAAGACAAACTCATGTGCCACAGAATCCACATGACTGACCTGAACCGTGACACTCAACTGGTTTGACACGTCGGGGGGCTAATTAGGAAATACTGACTGAAGGACAGGGTGGCACAGTGGTGTAGTGGTTAGCACTGTTGCCTCACAGCAAGAAGGTCATGGGTTCTCCTCCCACTTGTTCTGTCTGGGGAGGACACACACTCCACACAGAGTGTATAGAATGGACATCTCTCCAGGATGAACCCCGCCTCTTGACCAATGAGTGCAGTGATAGGCTCCATCCCCATCCCCCTATAAGCTTACTTGGAATAAGTGGGTATAGTAAATGAATTATTTTTTTCTTCTAATATTGTATTTGAAATTAAAAACAATAACCGGCTTTGATGCTGGTTTAACCGATCGACCACACTGAGACTGGTTAGAGCAGTTCAGGATATGGTAGGTTTGGATGGAGATATGAAATAGAGGCTGATAGTGACACAAATAAACAAGCAAAAACAAACTCCTCTAATCCTGCTTTGGAATAAAAGAGAACAATAATAAATACTCTGTTTAGTAAAGTGGGCAGCACTTACAGTCTTGTTGATACCCAATTGTACTCAAATTCAAACCCATCCATGATACAGTCATTTAGGGTGTTCAGTTCAAAAGAGCAGAAAATTTGGATATATTTTGTTCAAGTTATCACGTCTCCAAACGTGAGGGACGCATGAATGGTCAGGGTTCAGCAGGTAATACCAGCGACTTGGAGTCTGAACTGATTCTTCCAGCAGCACTACGTTTAACATGTTGGTCACTTTGTGTTTGCAGGATTTGACAGAAACTTCCAGCATTGACGGTGAAGATGAATCAGACCGGAGCATCTCAGAGCAGCTCGCACTAGACAACAGCAAACTGGGTAAGACGGCGTTCATGTCATCACGCATGCAGATGACACAAAGCTTAGATTTGTTGGAATCAAGTCAGGAATGACAGAACATTAAATCTGGAACTTTCTGCAGGTGAGGTCTGGAATTGGTTTGTGGTTCAAGGTGACATCATTATACCTGCTCTGCCCATCCTGAGGAATGCCGACCCGTGTGTCATGTATAGATGCAAGTGGAAATAATCTTACAATGGCAATGTCTACGTGCCGACATTATCTCAATGGAGTACAGTGAGTGCCTCACTTTGCTTGATTCTGGACAGCTCCAGACCACTGAAGGCAAAGTTTCATCATAAAGGGGCTAAAATCATTTATTTCCACACTCTAAATTAAAGCCACGCCCAGTGTTGGACCGTCATACCTGCAAACATTAAAGGTGGTATTAGATGATACATGTTCCAAAGAGTCGTCCACATTACTGAGAGTTAATGATGGCCGATGGCCTGCTCATGTTTTCAGCCCAAGGTGGCGTAAAACCTTGTTAGCGATCCAACCTCTGAACGCTCTGCTTAAGCTAGACAGGTGCATGCTATCAGAGACATTTTTCAACAGTTGTTGAACAGGATAGAAGGGTCTCAGGAGGGAACCTTCAGTTTCGGAATGAACTCAAACTTTTTACGCAGACTTTAAATTGTGTCATTATTCACACATTTGTGCATTTTGTGATTACTTACAACAGGAAACATTGAGTTATTGGCAAAATGACACATCTTCTTGGTAGCTGATGACTTAAGCTCCCATCACATGTCGCAAGAATGTGCCGGAGCCGTGCGCGACACAGCAAATAGTGCCATAATCCGACACAGTCTGGAGGAAAAGAGGCGTGGCCAGCTCTGTCAGAACGCAGACAGACTGCCTCGCCCACACCTGTCAGATTGCATCCAGAGCACATGTAGACGACACAGACTGCTGTCAGACAGTTATAAAAGGTGCTGCAGACTGCCTGATCTCCAAATATCTGGATGGCAAACACAGACCTGAACGTTGTGTTCCTCCCTTTGTACAGGACATCAAACCAACGTATGGACCTGACTCACACCATGTGTGTCCATCTGTGAGGTCACTCACTCCAGTTCAATCATTCCTTCGCTCCTCCTCTTTTCCCCAGGCTCACTGACCTCACGTGCGTGCATGTGTTCCTCGTTCTTCGTGTTGACACGAGGAAATGACTGCTCAGTGTGTGTTTTCATAATAAGCCACTACACATGCGCACACACTCGTGCAGTGCATGTGCTCAGCTGTCAGTGGACAGTTTTACTGCCAGCTGAGCTGACAGTCAAAGGACATCTTTGCTTAAAAAAGTTTGCAGTGAGCTTTCCCACTATATTCATGGAGTAAACTGTATCCCCCCCCCACACACACACACACAATGCAACTCCCATGTGATCTCCATGTGATGTGATTTCTGGTTGGGTTTTCCCGTGGGATTAATGTTTGGTGTCATTGTTTCCAGTGGTGGGCGCAGTTAACCGAAAAGTTAGCTTCAACAACCGTTAATCCGCTAACTGAAAAGTTTTAGAAAGCTTTTTGGCCCTTTCTCATGCTCAGCTTTTATAAAGCTAAACCGAAAAACCCCTAAAAAATTTAGCAGAAGTTACAGATAAAATCTAAACCAATAACTTTCAGTATTGGGACCTGTTCCGTTGCTAATAAAATGACTTCACAGGGATAGGTGACGTAGTAACGTACTATGGCAGTATGCTAGCCTTACGAGAGAGAGAATAAATTCATCTTAAGTCTGGACTTGAACGTCTCTACAGAATCTGTTTTACTGTTGCAGGGAGATCATTCCACAGAACAGGGACACAATTTAACTGAAATGTGCAATCCTGTTAACTTTGCTGAAATCACCCCGTAGCCAGCGGGATAATGTGTCATCGTTAGTCTTATTAGCCCCTTTGTGCATTGGCAGAGACTGATTTGGTTCCTCTGATCTATCATTACCAGCTCCTGTAAAGTCCCAGTGGAGGCTGCTTGTGGCTCTAATACAGATCGTAAAAATGAAACACCACCACACATTGCACCTTGGACCGGGTCTGCACTTCCTGCACTGATCCACTTGAATTTGACAGTTGTCTCCTTGCGGACAGGAGTCGGTGTGTTGGGAACAGATTACAGGCCCAACGCAACTGTACAAGTGCAGCTGGGGATACTCCTGTCCCGCCAATATGGTGTGGGCATGTGGTACGCGCAGTTACCGTTACCTACTTGAGGGTTGGTGTGACGGTGCCATCTCACTTATCTGGTCCCAACTATCCAAATTTACACTAATCTCTCCATCACACTGATGATGCTGGAAGGCACAGGAGGGCAGGAGAACCTGGGAGCTTAAGCACATTAGTGGATGCAACAGTGCAGACATTAAAGCCCAAAGTACAGGCGCTCTGGGTAATGATCATATGAAATAGGACGACTCTTGCTGTGACACGAGCAGAACGAGGGGCCAGCTGAGCTGTAATGGGGGATTCCTGTTGTTGCCACGTTTCTCAAAACCTATACTCAACAAAAATATAAACGCAACACTTTTGGTTTTGCTCCCATTTTGTATGAGATGAACTCAAAGATCTAAAACTTTTTCCACATACACAATATCACCATTTCCCTCAAATATTGTTCACAAACCAGTCGAAATCTGTGATAGTGAGCACTTCTCCTTTGCTGAGATAATCCATCCCACCTCACAGGTGTGCCATATCAAGATGCTGATTAGACACCATGATTAGTGCACAGGTGTGCCTTAGACTGCCCGCAATAAAAGGCCACTCTGAAAGGTGCAGTTTTGTTTTATTGGGGGGATACCAGTCAGTATCTGATGTGACCACCATTTGCCTCATGCAGTGCAACACATCTCCTTCGCATCATCCGTGAAGAGAACACCTCTCCAACGTGCCAAACGCCAGCGAATGTGAGCATTTGCCCACTCACGTTGGTTACGACGACGAACTGGAGTCACGTCAAGACCCCGATGAGGACGACGAGCATGCAGATGAGCTTCCCTGAGACGGTTTCTGACAGTTTGTGCAGAAATTCTTTGGTTATGCAAACCGATTGTTCCAGCAGCTGTCCGAGTGGCTGGTCTCAGACGATCTTGGAGGTGAACATGCTGGATGTGGAGGTCCTGGGCTGGTGTGGTTACACGTGGTCTGCTGTTGTGAGGCTGGTTGGATGTACTGCCAAATTCTCTGAAACGACTTTGGAGACGGCTTATGGTAGAGACATGAACATTGAATACACAAGCAACAGCTCTAGTTGACATTCCTGCTGTCAGCATGCCAATTGCACGCTCCCTCAAATCTTGTGACATCTGTGGCATTGTGCTGTGTGATAAAACTGCACCTTTCAGAGTGGCCTTTTATTGTGGGCAGTCTAAGGCACACCTGTGCACTAATCATGGTGTCTAATCAGCATCTTGGTATGGCACACCTGTGAGGTGGGATGGATTATCTCAGCAAAGGAGAAGTGCTCACTATCACAGATTTAGACTGGTTTGTGAACAATATTTGAGAGAAATGGTGATATTGTGTATGTGGAAAAAGTTTTAGATCTTTGAGTTCATCTCATACAAAATGGGAGCGAAACCAAAAGTGTTGCGTTTATATTTTTGTTGAGTGTAAAATCGCTCCATGCGTTTCCAGGACCTCCTGGCTGGGATGAAAAGCAAAAAGATTCATCTGACGTTGTGTTCGACCCCCGGGGCTGGCTAACGTCTGGAAGGCGGTGTCGTGTGCTGTAACTGCAGTCCTAGATTTATTCTGTTTGTTTACAGTTGGTGGCACAGGAACGTATCTGACATATCTGCATCCCAGAAAAGATGAAGAGGAAGAGAAGACGGCTGCTCAGCATGAAACCCAGTGTGATTAGAAATGATGATCATGCAGGAGCAGAAATTAAATGATACCGATGTGAGAGAGATGTAACACGAATGAGGGGAGAAAAAAGCTGTATATTCTGCTTTTATCGTATTGTTTGTGTTAACCTTTATGTTTAACCCTTTGCATACATTTGCTGCGACTGTTTCATGCTCAAACTTCATGTGAGAAGTGGGAAAAGTGGAATGCAGCATACATCTTATCTCAAGAAGAGAAGATAAATCTGTGGCTCGGTGAAAGCTGGCCTCCCGTCACTGGCTTCCTCCAACCAGGTGACTTTGTGCTGGTCAAAGCCTTCAGACGGAAGAGCTGAGAGCTCCTTCCACATCTCCTCGTCAACCCTGCTGCGCTAAAGGCTGCAGAAAGGTCCAGCTTCAAGTCCTGCCCAGGTCCTCCAACATACAGGGCTTCAAGATCTGCAAACACCTGATCATGGCATTAAAAAGGACGTGAGCTGAGAGTGGAGCGCTGGATCCACCCATCCACATTGTGAGAGGCAGCAGTTGCTTGGTTCCCTTGGTTACTGTCCGGTATAGGACAGTAAAGGATTCCTCACCACATCATGTGTTTCAGTGAAGGATGGAGATACACACTACGAGGATCAATCAATCAATCAATTTTTTTTATATAGCGCCAAATCACAACAAACAGTTGCCCCAAGGCACCCGAGGACAGGGTGATTGCTGCCCGCTTCACAGACACACACACAAAACACAACTGGACAGGTGGACCACTTTTGTTTCCACTTTTCCACTTTCAGCACACAATCCTTAACTTCCCCCACCACCATCAACACTTTCCATCGCGCTTCATCGGTGCACCTGCCTCCATTTTTACGCTCTGTCTCCTTGAAGAGGCTCTTGTAAAAACAGCACGTTCTCGGGTGACTTATAATGCGTCGACTTAAAGTCTTAGATGGTGTAACCCAGTGACTGCTCTCAAAAACACGTCTTTATTTACAGACCGAGTCATCGACGTCAAAACTAAACGGAGCAAAGTGTGACTGAAGGCGTTAAAGGTGCTGTGTCAGGTTTGACCTCGGCTAGACATACAATAAAGAACCAGACAGAGAGTTGAGATGTCTTTAGTGAGCTTTGCAAAAGAGAGAAACAGCAGAGGCTGGCAGCTTCATGCAGCTTCTCTGACTGTGACCTCCTGGCGGGGCCCTTTTATTGTATAAGGAAAACAAAAGATAAGTGTGGCTACATGAGTCCACGGTTGCAACATGTGCTTGTTCGTCACGTGCAGATATGTTTGCAAACAACTGAATCATTCCAATCTTGTACAGAGTGACAACTGAATCATTCCAATCTTAGGTACAGAGTGAGCGATTTTGCTGAAGCTTGCTAAATGTCAAACTGTAAACAGGCTGCAGCTGTGAATATCTGAGAGAAACAGTTTGCAGATTTTAAGATACAGAAAGAACAATTTAAAATGAGCAGACGTAATAGCTGATAAATGATAAACATGTTTTCACAGTATAATTTATCTAACGTCTCCCTCCTGTTTTATCGTTTATTACATCTCAACCACATCCAGTACATTAATCACAACCACTTGTTAAGAACATTTTCAGTTGTAACATCATAGACGAATGCGGAGATGAATATAGTAACCAAAAACAGGAAGACAAAATGACAGTGAACCAATGATAAAGAATTTAAATCATTTATGTGGTGTCATTGATTGTTTCCAGGGCGGTGTCAAAACACTCAGGAATATCGACCTCGTAATCAGGTGGTTGATAGGCTGGGCATCTGCATATGGCGATTAGCGGACATCATACTCTGGTTCCTGCTCAATATCATCGGTCGACAATGGTTGGAAGTGGGTAGTTTCTCGATGGAGGACTCGCTGTACGACATTACATTGGACAAAGGCGTTGGAGACTAATTTTACAATCATGGAACGGAGGCAAGGCACTATGCAGCAAAATAAGAGTGCAAAAACTGCAACAATGATCAATAGAGGGGTCAAAGCTCGTAGTAGAAGTTGCCACCAACTTCCTGATGTAAACCATGACCAGAAACTCCAGCTAGGCGATGACATTGTTGCTTGGACAGAGTTACGGACCTCTGTCATCTCTTGTAGGGCTCGGGTGATGGCACCTCCATCAGCTGTGTTGTCCGGGATAAAGGTGCAGCACGCTGTGCCCACCAAAGCACACACTCCATCGGAGGGTGCGGTCAGCTGATCAAGAACCATACGGTTTTGTAGTACCATCAGTCGCAGGGCCCTAATTTCCACTGTGGTTGCGTTGGCCATCTCAAGTGTGGAGTTCATGAACTGCAGAAACTTTCAGCGGGTGAACTCAACTTCTAGAGCTATGAGGTTGACCCCAACATGTGGAAGTATGCCGAATAGTGACCTCCATCCCTGATCGAATATTCTTTTATCACTAGGAATATGGCTGGTATCAGCCAGTTCTCGTTTAATGCGAACATTATGTGGTTCACGGAACGTGATGGTGGCCTTGGACCATTGATCTTTAGCAATATGTACTACTGGTTCGTGTAAATTAATCATTCCACATCTTCCACCCCAATTGGGAGGAAGGTGAGCGTAAACATTGGTCCCGCAAAGCCAATAATAATCAGTGAGGGCTCTAGTGCCCTTCTGAGTTGGCACTATGGCTGCACAGTAACAGTGCTTAACGTAAGGGGCCTGGGTGGTGTTACACCAGAAACGGTCTGCGTCCCTGACGAGGTGAGCCTTGTTCTATTGGGTCTTATCCTGTTTACAGGTTTTATTTCTGTTGCATTCGTTTTTTGCTGTTTGATTTACATAATCGCAGAAGGTGTAGGTTAAATTGCAGGAGTGAGGTGGAAGCCACCAAGCAGGTTTGAGCCATTCCCTAATTACGCAATAATCAAAGCTATGATAAGGCATTAAATCAGTTATCAGTAGGGGGTCCTGCATCTGGGGCCATGATAACATAGGAGGTAAACCGGAACCGGTACAGTTCTTTCCTTCCAAGGGAGACAGTGGTTTTGTTCAGAGGTACAGAATAATTCTGGGTAGGTTGACAGGCCCTATCAAACAATCCGTATTAGCTCGAGACGGAGTAGTCGATGTAGTCCATTATGTGTGGTGGAAACCGGCATATGTGTACAGACATAACAGTTGGTATGGTTCACTAGATGTGAAGTGTAATTCACATAGCTCCACCACATGTTGGTGTGGTAAGGATGTTGTGGTTCGTCAGGGTGGTCGATGTATCGTATTTCCCTATGGGTGAGAGGCTGAACAGGAGCTGATTCGGTTTCAGATGGGGGAGGTCGTTCCCACATCTGCCAGAAGAGGTGTCCCAGCAGACAGAAACATGCTAAGATCACAACACACCAAACTGTCTGCCGGACTCGCTCACGACCACGGCGCTTGGCACGTGGGTTGGGTGTATTCTGCGGATCAGTCATTGGTGCTAGGCCACAGCGCCACCTATAGACCACTCTAAGTGAGTAAGGATCTCCCTGCTTCACTGACGTTGAGACAAGACGCCACTATACGGTGAATCCCCTTTGTAGTCAGACTTCCCCTTACTCGTTTGTGGTTATAGGCACACACTGCAGCTTACAGTACTTAGATGTATCCATGACGGTCTTTCAGCGATCTTCACGGCTGTTGGTGTGGTCAGCAACACTTGGAACGGGCCTTCCCACCGTGGGCTGGACCAGTTTTTCCTTTTTTTGACCTTGATAAACACGTAGTCTCCTGGCTTAACCATTTTGGTATCCTGTGGAGACAGAGAATCAGTCGGCAGTACTGTGCTTTTAACACATCTTTTTCCTGAAGTATCTTTTTTCATAAAATCTGCTAAGGTCAATTCGTCATCTGCTTTTGTAAATCTGATCCAAAGAGTGGAGAGGCGATAAGGTCTACCATGCAAGATCTCAAAAGGTGACGGCCCTTGTGGCGTGGGTGTGATGTGCATATATAATTTTACCAGGTCCAGGCATTCAGGCCAGGGTCGTCTTGTTTCGGCCATGGTTCTCCTGAGTCTGGACTTGATAGTCCCATTAGTTCGTTCCACGAGTCCTGCACTTTGTGGGTGATATGCACAATGATGTTTTAACTGAATGCCCAATGTTTGTGTCAGGTGTTGTATCATGGTGTTGACAAAGTGTGCTCCATTGTCGCTGTGAATTTTTTCAGGTATTCCATATGCAGGAATAATCACTTTACCCAGTGCCTTTGCAACTGTCAGGGCATCTGCATGTTTTGCAGGAACAATTTCAACCCATTTGGAGAATGCATCAATCAAAACCAGGCAATATTTGTATGGACCACTCTGATTCAGCTCAATGAAGTCCATTGTACTACCTGGAATGGGTATTGAGGCATAGGAAAACGGCCCCCGTTTTGGTATCATTTTGCCTTGTGGGTTGTTTTTTATGCAGATCAAACATTTCTTGCAGTATGTTTGTGCATAAACATTGAATCCAAAAGTTGAAAAAACGCGATTTACTTGTGATACCATCCCTCCTGTGGACACATGGCTCTTCCCATATATAACCATAGCAGCGGTATCAAACAAGGATTTTGGCAGGATAGGTTTGTCCTGGTAAATGTAGAAATCATAGAGCACCTTTTGTCAACCATGAATGTTTTTCATTGTGTGATGCAGCATGTCGATGAGATTTGAGTACATCAAGGTCAATGAAGGGAGTTGTTTTGGCGACAGTATCAGCTAAACGGTTGCCATTGGAAACATAATCAGTACCTTTAGTGTGAGCTGCACATTTGCACAGAGCAAGAGCGGAGGAGAGTGATGGCAACTATCAGTGTAGATAGTGACTGGTTGTCCTTGTGCAAGTGTGCAGGCTCTTGTAAGTGCAACCAGTTCTGCAGCTTGTGCAGCTATGTGTGACAGCAGCTGATGTGCTTCAACAATGTGGTCAGGCAATTTCACGACAGCATATTAAAAAAAAAATAAATAAATTATATATATATATATATCTATATATATATATATATATATATATATATATATATATATAATATATATATATATATATATATATATATATATATATCAATCAATTAATCAATTTTATTTATATAGCGCCAAATCACAACAAACAGTTGCCCCAAGGCACTTTATATTGTAAGGCAAGGCCATACAATAATTATGTAAAACCCCAACGGTCAAAACGACCCCCTGTGAGCAAGCACTTGGCTACAGTGGGAAGGAAAAAAACTCCCTTTTAACAGGAAGAAACCTCCAGCAGAACCAGGCTCAGGGAGGGGCAGTCTTCTGCTGGGACTGGTTGGGGCTGAGGGAGAGAACCATGAAAAAGACATGCTGTGGAGGGGAGCAGAGATCAATCACTAATGATTAAATGCAGAGTGGTGCATACAGAGCAAAAAGAGAAAGAAACAGTGCATCATGGGAACCCCCCAGCAGTCTACGTCTATAGCAGCATAACTAAGGGATGGTTCAGGGTCACCTGATCCAGCCCTAACTATAAGCTTTAGCAAAAAGGAAAGTTTTAAGCCTAATCTTAAAAGTAGAGAGGGTGTCTGTCTCCCTGATCTGAATTGGGAGCTGGTTCCACAGGAGAGGAGCCTGAAAGCTGAAGGCTCTGCCTCCCATTCTACTCTTACAAACCCTAGGAACTACAAGTAAGCCTGCAGTCTGAGAGCGAAACGCTCTATTGGGGTGATATGGTACTATGAGGTCCCTAAGATAAGATGGGACCTGATTATTCAAAACCTTATAAGTAAGAAGAAGAATTTTAAATTCTATTCTAGAATTAACAGGAAGCCAATGAAGAGAGGCCAATATGGGTGAGATATGCTCTCTCCTTCTAGTCCCCGTCAGTACTCTAGCTGCAGCATTTTGAATTAACTGAAGGCTGTTTAGGGAACTTTTAGGACAACCTGATAATAATGAATTACAATAGTCCAGCCTAGAGGAAATAAATGCATGAATCAGTTTTTCAGCATCACTCTGAGACAAGACCTTTCTACTTTTAGAGATATTGCGTAAATGCAAAAAAAGCAGTCCTACATATTTGTTTAATATGCGCTTTGAATGACATATCCTGATCAAAAATGACTCCAAGATTTCTCACAGTATTACTAGAGGTCAGGGTAATGCCATCCAGAGTAAGGATCTGGTTAGACACCATGTTTCTAAGATTTGTGGGGCCAAGTACAGTAACTTCAGTTGGCTGATGCAATCACACGTGATTCAAATCCATATAGTTTTTGAAAAAAATAAAAAGGTCCGTTACTTTTTGGACAGACCTCGTATGTCATAGTTAAAAATAAAAATAAATAAGACTCACCATGGTTCAGTTTTTGACGAGGAATGAAGCTTGGCGGTCCTTCATGGTGGCAAACCTCTCAATGACCTTACTGTTAAAATCCCACAGTCCATGGATGAATCAGTTTTCAATAGAAAGCATCGCCAGGGTGTTCAATCTCTGCTGTCCCGTTGTATTCCGTGTAAACTTTTTTATTCTTTTTAGAGTGGAGAAGTTTCTCTCAGATTCAGTGCTTGTCATTGGTGTTGTGATTATGATTTGTAGACGTGTCAGATGCTGTTATAGCAGCTGTTAGACCAGCAGCCGTTTTGTCCTTCACCTCAATAAACCTCTATGTCACTGTGTTGTTGACCATGAAGCGCAGCACTATGACCATCTGTGATTTGCAGGAGATGTCAGTGGTCTCATCTACCAACTGTTGAGTAACCTCATCCTTGTAAACACTGTACCTGCAATCCAAAAGTTCATTATGGATTATTGCTGAAGTGCCCTTAAAATAAGGTTGAGGATCGTCGTGTCCTCTGAGCCTGGAGTCTCCCTCACACATCGTCTCAAAAATACACCTGAAAACGCTGGGGTTTAAGGAGCTGGCAGACTCATCATGTCCACACAGGACAACTTCACACTTGTTTTAAACAGGTTATAATTCTGCCAAGAACATACGATTGTGCTCTTCGATGCCTCGTCTGTGTGCACCATCAAGCTGAGGTGTAATATTTGTGGTCCCTAATAAGCCGAGCTTGATGGCATTATCCACATGTGATGTGCAGCTCTCATGTTTTACCAGCCTTTCTGGTAGATGTTTCAAGTCCTTAAATCCAGTCGTTGTCCAGACAGTTTCCCCTCCAAAAAGAAGACATTGGCTAGCCGTTAGCCATTTTTTTTTACGTTTGAACCATTCATGGTTGAATGATCTATTTTTATCCTTTCCTTCATGACAAAGGGTGAAATCCTCTGGTCTATGGGGTCCCAGACGTTTCATCTCTAATTTGGAGTACCAAATCGCACAGTCGCTAAATAATCTACTTGGTTCATTGTTTATCTAAACAGCAAACTAGTTAATTGACAAGGTTGCGATGCCCAGTACCCGCCTTCACACCAAATCAACCAATAGGAAAGCGTCTGGGGCCCTGGCTGTCAGGCCCCTCCGGCCAAACTGACGTGTGCGTTGAGCGCTGCAGGCGCGGCCTTCTCTGGCTGCGCCCCACCAAGCAGAAACAGGTGAGCAGCAGAGACAAATCCACACAGAACAACTTTACAAAGAAGTCTAGGGAAGAAATACACTCTGCAAATGAAATCTTCAACATTTTATTTGGCGAACAAAGTTCAGTTTGCTAACTTGAAGTTTCGTTGAACAACATAACTGTGATGAGCATAATTCTCCTTTGCACAACAGCGACATCTGGTGGGGCCGTGCCTGTTAAGGATTTTATATATATATATATGTTATCACTGTTAAACATTTGTACCTTTGTCTTCTTTCTTATGAAAACGTTATTGTGCTGTTATGCACCTGTCTTAAAAGTAACCCTGAGAATGTATTTGTTATTCAACTTTGTTTTAGCATGCTGGGGTCAGTCTGAACTGGGAGTAAAGAACTGGAGGTTGTTTTGACCGTTGTGAAATTATGGCCTTGTGATATGTGATGCTTAGTGTGAAGAACAGGACACTCCAGGCAGATGCAGAACAGATGATAAGTGCAACAGACGAACGAGATGTGCTGACCTCCATTGATAAGATTAAAGAAACTGTTTTTCCACGCAGATGCACTTATTGACGCATGTGTTTGTTTTACTTGAAGAAACTTGTCATGCGCTGTTCTTCCCCCCCCCCTTAGGACAAGTTTCACAATGTGGGTAGGGCTTTCTCATAATAAAAAGAGTGAGCAGGCGCAGCAGTCCTTAGTGCTTTCAGTGGTACTACGTGTACGGACTGTTTGCACTCCTCACGAGATAAATTTGACTTTCTGTCTCACTGGTGTTTTTTGACTCTGTTTGTCTTGTTAAAAGTTTTAAGACTGTTTGGAGGAGAAAATACCCAACATTGACTGGGGGCTCAGTCCGGGAGCTCAACAATACCGGAGGTGTCCGGCGGGGGTCGCCAAGTCCAGACGTAAATCCTTGGCCAAGGTCCGATCGATTGATCGTGTCTGCAATTGTCGACCGCCGTTGGCATCGTCTGGTTAACGAGATTTTCCCGAAGAAGACAGACAGGAAGTCGAGTCAGTGAGTAAAATTTCTTTGTAACAGTACTGAGTGAGTGGTGATCAGATCACATAAACAGTTAAATTCCGCAAGCGATGATACAGAATCGTCTGTTAATGAAACACAGTTAAACTCTGTAAGGAGGTCGGACTCCTCTACGATGGCGAGGAACGCACGTAGATAAATTCCGAAGGAGGGTGCGGACTCCTCTGTTTATATACGCGTACCGGTAGGGAATAAAAGTGTGATCACATAAACAGTTAAACTCCGTAAGCGATGGCGTGGAATCGTCTGTTAATGTAAAGCAGTTAAACTCCGCGAGGAGGGCGGACTCCTCTACGGTTGCGAGGAGCGCACGTAGTTAAATTCCGGAAGGAGGGTACGGACTCCTCTGTTTTAAATACGAAGTAATACCGGTTTTGGGAATAAAAGTGTGAAAGTGTAATACTTTGGACAACGTTAGTGACCACCGTGTGTGGAAGCAGAGGCAAGTGATTCCGCTTCCTACGGGGAGGTGAAAGGAATCAACCACACGACGGCAAATTAATTGTCACGTCCAAAGAAAGTGAAAACTTCAGATTTAGAACACCCTAGGTGTGCCCCCGTCTGAAGTCCAAATTATAACAAGGGATAATAAAAATGGGGGGTAAGACGTCTAAAAATAAGGGAAATTTATCAACTGACGACTGGAAATTTATGGAAGCAAAAAATCCAAAAGCAACAAAGAAATTGGAGACCTGGATAAATAAACATGACTTTGACGGACGACTGAACCTGACTAGTATTCAGAAGTTGAAGGAAAAGTTAGAAAAAGAACATAAAGGTGATGAGAAAAAAACAAAACAAAAAAAAAAACAAAAAAAAAAAACAGCAAGTAGAGGGTGATTTAGTGGCGTTTTGGGAGGAGGAAGCAGAGAAAAGGAGACTAGAAAAAATGAGGAAAGAGAAAGGAGTAGGGAAAGCAGAGAAAAATGTAATAGTACAACAAGAACCACAAGAACCTCAGAAACAGGCGGCAGGACCGTCTGGAAAATCATTATATCCTCAGGTAGAGGACGAACCACAGCATTATGACGTAGCAGTAGGACCAAAAATAAATTATACTGAAATTACCAGGACAGCTCAGAAAGAAGGAGAGCCATGGACAGAGTTTAGATGCAGATTTGAGAGTGTATTTAAGGTCCACAGTGGCATATTGCCAGGAACACCAGTGTATGAAAAACATTGAAAAACGTTTCACCTGTGAAGCTGATAATGACCGATTTGATTCATGATGGCAACTCAACAGCTGTCATAACAGTGACAGGTGCCACTGAAGATGTTTTAACATTGAGATTCACAGGTATGCCATTACATGTGTCACTTTGTAAACCATATTTGACAGAATGGCAAGAATTGGGACTGACAGTCATAACAGCTTTGTCAGCCACTGATTGGAGCAGAGTTGGACCACGAACGGAGTTCAGTCCATCAACTAAATTGTATAAAGTGCCAGTTAATGTCTCATTGGTGCTGACAGCTGGAACACATATTGATGTGTCCACTTCACAGTCCTGAGTGTTTCAGTTGAGTCCTGAAGAAGATGATTTTCTCTCTTCTGTACCATCAGGATTGTGGACAACAGGTCCTTCAGACGTAGGACTGATTAAAAATGCACAACCTGTAGTTATAAGGCCAAAAACAGAATACAGACCATGTGTAAGACAGTATCCATTAAAACCTGATGCAATTGACGGAATCAGGCCAGTAATAGAGGATTTATTAACAGCAGGAGTAATAGTGCCATGTCCAGATTCACCATGTAACACACCCATATTTCCTGTAAAAAAGGCTCCACCCTCAGTGGGGTGGAGAATGATTCAAGATCTGCAGGCAGTAAATGCTGCTGTGATTAAAAGAGCACCATGTGTCCCAGATCCACACACCCTGTTAAATTCGCTGAGACCAAATTCTAATAGTTTCTCAGTAATTGACATAAGTAATGCATTTTTCTCTGTGCCAGTACACCCAGATAGTCAATTCTGGTTTGCTTTTACCTTTAAAGGACAACGATATACATTCACCAGATTACCGCAGGGTTACGCAGAGAGTCCAACTATTTATTCTCAAGTCATGTCAGCATGTTTAGCCAATTTTGTTCCACCGGCAGATAGCCAACTATTAGTGTATGTTGATGACATTCTGATTGCCTCTGACACACGAGAAAACTGCATAACTGACACAGTAGCATTATTATGTTTCTTATTTGATAATGGCCACAAAGTGAGTAAAAGCAAAGTTCAGTTGTGTAGGGATAAAGTAAAATATTTAGGACATGAATTATCAGCCACAGGGCGTACGATCCTGTCTGACAGGAAGGAAGCGATTTTGCACGCTCCAAAACCACAAACCAAAAAGCAGATGATGTCATTTCTTGGACTGACAAATTACTGCAGGGCATGGATTCCCTGTTATGCAGAATTGACTAGTCCACTTTCTGATTTGATGTACAAAGATGATATTTCAATGTCAACCGTGTTGGAATGGAACAAAGATGCTGAGGAAGCTTTTGTAAAAGTAAAACAAACATTAGTGTCATCCACAGTTTTAACACTACCAGATTATAGTAAACCATTCATTCAAACAGCTGATTGTAAAAATAATTTCATGACAAGTGTCTTAGTACAGTCACATGGTACAAAATTACGACCAGTGGCTTACTATTCTTCCAAATTGGATACAGTAGCAAGTGCATTGACTCACTGCGTGCGAGCTGTAATTGCAGCCTCTATGGCTGTTCAAAGTAGCAGTAATGTTGTTCTATTCCATCAGCTGACATTGAAAGTTCCACATGCAGTTTCTGCACTCCTGTTGCAGACAAACATGAGCTTTTGTCCCCAGCAAGACATCTTTCGTGCATGTCCTTGCTATTATCACAACCACACCTTACGGTAGAGCGATGTACAACATTGAATCCATCCACATTGATACCTTTACCTGAGGATGGTGAGCCGCACAATTGTCTTGATGTAGCAACAGCCTGTATGAAAGCACGCCCGGACCTCCAGGACACACCCATCCCAAACAGTACAATTGTGTATGTGGATGGTTCGTCCAATAAAAATGATTATGGACAAACACAATCTGGATATGCTGTTGTCACAAATTCAGAAGTATTGGATTCTGCTTCATTACCATCGTTATTTTCAGCACAAGCAGCTGAATTGGTTGCTTTAACTGCAGCTTGCTATCTGTTTAAAGGTACGGCTGTAACAATTTATACAGACAGCCAGTACGCTTTCAGCACAGTGCATGTGTTTGCAAAACTGTGGGAAGAGCGTGGAATGGTGACATCATCTGGAAAGCCAGTGACTCATGCCACACTCCTAACTGCACTACTGAAAGCTGTGAAATTGCCTAAACAAATTGCTATATGCAAATGTGCGGCTCACACCAAAGGCTCTGATATAGTTTCACAAGGAAATCATTTTGCTGACAGAGCTGCGAAGGCGGCAGCAGCAGCAGCTTCTTCTATTTTTGTTGTACAGGAAACCCTTCCGGATTTGCATTTAGGTCATACACTGCTTGCTGACATGCAACAGCAAGCAACTGAAAAAGAAAAACAAATGTGGTTAAATAAAGGAGCTACATATGCAAATGATTTGTACTTATGACCACAAAAGAAACCCATATTGCCAAAAAATATGTTTAAATGGGCAGCTATCATGAGCCATGGCGTGACGCATGTCTCATCAGGGGGTATGATATCGCAATTATAATCTATTTTTTGTCTTTATGGGTTCGATGCATATGCAAAACAGCATTGTAGAGCATGCATGACATGTGCAAAACACAACTCACAAGGCAATTTGAGACCCCAAAGAGGCAAATTTCCAACACCACAATATCCCTTTCAAGTATATGGATTATATACAGCTGAGTAAACATGAAGGAAAAGAATTTTGTTTAGTCATAATTGATGCGTTCTCAAAATGGGTAGAATTGTTCCCCACAAAACATGCAGATGCACTTACAGTGGCTAAAGCATTGTGCAAAGACATCATTCCACGATTTGGAATACCAGAAACAGTCTATTCAGATAATGGAGCGCATTTTGTTAATACAATAGTGCAATACGTAGGAGAAGCGCTACAGGTTAATCTCAAAAATCATTGTGCTTATCATCCACACAGTGCAGGATTAGTGGAAAGGACAAAGGGCACAATAAAAATAAGATTAAGGAAATGTATAGAAGAGACAAAACGAACCTGGATTGAATGTTTGGACCTAGTAAAATTGTATATGAGAATAACACCAACACCATCAGGGTTAACACCATTTGAGATACTTTATGGATGACCATATCGTCTACCAATTTTGACATGGATACTAAAACAGCAGATGAGGAACAAACATTAGCAAATTTTATGAAAAAGACATTAACACAGAAAGAGATAACTTAAACACATTTACTGCCGAATAATTTTGATCTTCCACAGGACGGCCTTCCAGTAGTCTAGCCAGGAGACTGGGTGTTCATCAGAGTGATTAAGAGGAAGAACTGGTCCAGTCCTCGTTGGGAAGGTCCATACCAAGTGCTGTTAACAACACCAACTGCAGTAAAGATAGCGGAGAGATCAACGTGGATACATCACTGTAAGATACAGCGTGTGTTGGCTGCCTCCACAGGGTAAGGGGAAGTCTGGCTACAAAGGGAGTCTATTTAATTAGCAATAGATTGTCTCAATGCCAGTGAAGCAGGGAGATCCTTGCACTATTAGGTGAGGTGGTTAACAACACTGTATCCTAGCAATCATGACTGAACTACAGCAGACCCCGGAGCGGCGTGCTCAGCGCCGCCGCTGCCGGACTGTTGGTAGGGCAGCCGGTTGCGTTGTGATCTTAGTGTGTTTCGTGCTCCTCGGATTCCTGGCCTGGTGGTTGACCCAAGAATTGCAGCTCACTGTGGACCGAGCCAGAGAACAACGCAAGCAACGTCAGAAGAGGTTTATTCATAATGTGAATGAGACAGATGGACACCCTCATATATACCATACTAATATGTGGTACAGAGATGTTCATTTATTGGCTATGGAATTACGTTACTAATTGTTATGTTTGTTCGCAAATACCTATATCCTCAACACACCCAGCTCTGACGGCTAAACCGTACCCTGCTAGGGTGACAGAATGTCTTATCATACGGATGCATAATCAAACTGTATTTCGGGGGCAGTTCTAACACCACTTGCCTCAGTGCAACCACTTATATGATAGGGATTTCAACAGAGGACGTACAAGCGTGCCCAAGTGCTGCTCCATTGACTAGACTGAAGGGAAACGCAAAAATATCATCACGTTAAATTGTCATCACAACGGCCATTCCCAATTTGCTTTTACGGGACAGGGAATAAAACTGTAGGTAAAATTAAGAAACGTCTGTGTACCCAAACGTATGTTTTATCAAATAATTTAAGCCTAACCAAAACATAATATGTGGATGGTACTTATCTTCATCACATTGGACGGGGATGTAATTATACAGGCTCCTGTCCATGGGGAATGGATGAATCACGTGCTTATGTTAGTAAGTTTTTGCTACCACCTGTAAATAGTACTCCGGTGTATGATGACATCTATTGGCTTTGTGGTTCCAGACTGTACATGAGTCTCCCACCAAATTGGGGTGGTGTGTGTGCACCTACCCAGGTGACTGACCATACATATGTGGCAGTGCCAAGGACCTCCACAGAGAAGAATGGCAGCACCAGACGGAGGAGATTGATATACCCAGATGTGTTACCACATGATCACATGTGGGGCTCGGATGTACCAAAGGACCAAAAATTGTGGTCTGTAGGAGATAAAATAGCACATTCATTGTTCCCCTGGATAGGAGTGGGAAAAAAATTCATTAATGATTGAAACACTGAATTATCGATTGGGTCTGTTCATGAATGTAACTGAAAAAATAGTAGCAGCTCAAAACACTGAAATAGATGCTTTACGTACCATGATGAACCTCTTAGTGAAAATCTCAAGAAAGAAGTGCTAAGCTAGGTGATAACTACTACTATATGTTTAACAGGCGATAAACAGGTGGGAAATGTTAAGGATTTTATATATATATATATATATATATATATATATATATATATATATATATATATATGTTATCACTGTTAAACATTTGTACCTTTGTCTTCTTTCTTATGAAAACGTTATTGTGCTGTTATGCACCTGTCTTAAAAGTAACCCTGAGAATGTATTTGTTATTCAACTTTGTTTTAGCATGCTGGGGTCAGTCTGAACTGGGAGTAAAAGAACTGGAGGTTGTTTTGACCGTTGTGAAATTATGGCCTTGTGATATGTGATGCTTAGTGTGAAGAACAGGACACTCCAGGCAGATGCAGAACAGATGATAAGTGCAACAGACGAACGAGATGTGCTGACCTCCATTGATAAGATTAAAGAAACTGTTTTTCCACGCAGATGCACTTATTGACGCATGTGTTTGTTTTACTTGAAGAAACTTGTCATGCGCTGTTCTTCCCCCCCTTAGGACAAGTTTCACAATGTGGGTAGGGCTTTCTCATAATAAAAAGAGTGAGCAGGCGCAGCAGTCCTTAGTGCTTTCAGTGGTACTACGTGTACGGACTGTTTGCACTCCTCGCGAGATAAATTTGACTTTCTGTCTCACTGGTGTTTCTTGACTCTGTTTGTCTTGTTAAAAGTTTTAAGAATGTTTGGAGGAGAAAATACCCAACAGTGCCCCACAGGCCCCTAATGCAAAAACGCCACTATTTGCGACCGTAATCCAGCGCGAACATCCACAAATCATCAGACACAACAGGGTTATTCCCATTCTAATCCATCTACTGCACAGTTTATTTTTCTGTAAGTAATTTGGTCGGCTCGTCAAAGCTTAACGAAGCAACAAGCGTCTTCACGCCAAACTGGAAATTCTGTGAGCAGAATCCACAGATTTCTCCATCTTGTCAGCTGCATTGAGTTAAATCCATCAATCAATCCAGTTAAATCCATTAAATCCACGCGGTTTGGCACCGTCTCAGCTGACAGCGCCATTAGTGACACCTGCGCACCAACGCGGTCACGGGCGGGGTAACACATCAAATGTGAAACAGTTTTAATATTTTGCCACCGTCCACACGATATTTTATTGTCTGAAATCTCACACGATGAACCAATAAGATTTGCTGAAAAATGTAATTTCACTGATTAATATCACTTTGAGCAGATGGAATCAGTTAATCAGTGAAATCACCTGGTGGAGTCAGTGGCTGCAAAGAAAACCTGCACCCTCTTGGCCCTTTCTGGGACAAGTTGCCCACCCCTGGTCTACACCCAAAGCAATTGAAGGGAATAATGGAATTATTAACCATCAGATGGCAAAGTAAAACCTCTAAAACCCCAGTCACACGGCACTAATGAATGACACTGAAGCCAAAACAAAACAAG